>NC_084659.1:2159476-2459476 GCF_019802595.1 Syngnathoides biaculeatus | reverse complement strand
GAATTTCATAAGGATCCCATTTAATGGCAGCGATCTTCTCGTCACACTGCCTGCGGCTCTCAGCCGACAGAGAGTTGTAGTACGGTCCACTATTTACATTGCCGATCGCAGCAGTCAGGTCCTTCAAAACACCGCTGTTTGCCATCATTACAGAAGTGACTACGTGTAAACCTTTAAATTCTCTGTCTTCGGCTGCAGTCGTGATGAGATAGTGAGAGAAAAAAAAGCTTGTTCTGGCTGAAAGACTGGTTGTTGATAATCGATGCGTCATTGTGGTGTGTAACTGGATATAGGGAAGTAAAATGGCGGTGCGCAGTGGTGTATGGGTAATTAAGCAAAAAATGTGACGTCAGTGAAAATAAAGGATTGCTACTTAAATTACCCATTCATTTACTACATATGCTTGTGTGCTTAAAAAACGAACCCTCCGGTCATTCACTGAAAAATGAAAAGCCATCTGATCTAGAACAAGCAGCTGCTCGTTGTACAGAAGATCTTGGCCTCCATGAAATAGACAACCCTTCCATTATTGAGGATGAACCGAGGCTTGGTCAATCTTCAAGTGCCATGTTGCCTCCGGATTTTCACTGTAAATGCTGCAGGCATGCTATTGCTGTCAAAGATATGTAGGTGCTGCGAAGATATACAAATCAACTTTTTGTGTGACTGTATGTACTCGTACTGTTCTACTGTAGCCCATCCCAGAAAGACGACAACCACATGCAGGAATTCCTTAATTGATATGTCAAACTAGAAGAAATATCAACTGAACTCTCACATCAATATTGTTTTACATATGTGCTGTATGGTCTTTTGAATCACAATAAAGCTGAAGTCCTCAAGAATCTATTCAAATAATTCCACTGATTTCCAATTGATATTCATTAGCTGTGCATTATTTCAATTAAATTATGGGTATTAAATATTTGACTCTGAAAGTACACAGATTTAAACTATTTTCATCTACTTTATTTCAGATGCATCATTGCACCCAGATATGGACCTAATATTTCTCAGGATCACACACATTCCAAAAAACTTAATCACAGATCATGTGCCACCCGCAAGGGCATCCTCAAAGACTGATGCAGTTCAAGATGTAAGTTTTTTTTTTTTTTTTTTGGGGGGGGTTAAAGCATTTGCTTTAACTTGCCTTTATTGGCTTTTAATGGAAAAGACCAACATCAAGATTTTCTGGTGAATATTAGATTGTGTCTGTTCAAGAAAAAGAATGGGCTTGAAAATAGAAATCTACATACTGGTAGCATATTTACATTGTTGTGACTCTTCTCAGTGGTTGGGATCAATCAAAAATCATTTTTGGTTGTGTGTAATGTTGAAATGTTAAAAGAAAAATGGGATCCATCTTGTGCCACGCTGCTGATGTTTATACATGGAATGACGAAAAATTATTCCATGCATGTGAACATCCAATACTATGAAAATGACCACAACAAGCAATGGCTCATTGTAGGTACACTTGCACATGATTGCCTCACCCGGATTGTCAAAGACAAAACAATACTGATTTAAAATACTGTGCCCTACATTGCCACACTGGGAAGTTGGAGGTTTATCATTCTTTGATAAATAAGTATGCCCTACTAACACTTCTATGAGAATACCACTGCCGAAGCTCGGCACGCGGCCGGCCGCTGGAGCTTGCTCGTCAGACTCCGCGTCATTCCTGTCTGAAGAACCATCCGCGGCTGCCGGCCCGGAGCTCCGGGGCCCTTTGTAGCTGAGCTTTGGCTAACGTCCTCCGCCGCCAGAACTCGCTCGTCAGACTCCACGTCATTCACGTCCGAAGAACCATCTGCGGCTGCCGGCCCGGAGCTCCACGGGGCTTTTGTTCACACACTTGCGTCCCGTGGGTAGGGGTCAGAGTAATCCAACTCCAGCGTCATTCCGCCCAAAGAATCATCCAAATATTCAACCTTATTTTCAGCCACAGGTTCAAATCTGTATGGAATTCTTCCTTTGTCTTCCTGATCAGCCGCTATTGCTATTTCTTCATCAGATGAGGACAAATCCGAGAAATCAGTGCTGTGCACAATGCAATTGGGCCTTTGATGTGGCACGTTACACGTCACATCCGTCCACGTAGGTCATGTGACTCGCGAAAATGGTAGCGCCCCTGAAAATTTGTAATTGTCAATAAAAATCTTCTCAAAACACTAGGTTAGGCTGACAGACGAGGTTAGACTGGAATCCCCTTGGACCATGATGTTCGCAGAGGATATTGTGATCTGCAATGAAAAAAGGGAGCAGGTGGTGGAACAATTAGAAAGATGGAGGTCTGCACTGGAAAGGAGAGGAATGAAGATTAGCCGAAGTAAAACTGAATATACAGTATATGCATGAATGACAGTAGTGGAGGTGGAAGAGTGAGGCTCCAGGGAGAAGAGATAGGGAGGGTGGACGACTTCAAATACTTGGGGTCAACAATGCAGAGCAATGGCAAGTGTGGTAAGGAAGTGAAGAAACAGGTCTAAACAGGATGGAACAGTTGGCGGAAGGTGTCTGTTGTTCTATGTGACAGAAGAGTCTCCGCTAGGATGAAGGGCAAAGTTTATCAAACAGTGGTGAGGCCGGCCAAGATGTACGGGTTAGAGACGGTGGCTCTGAAGAAAGAACAGGAAGCAGAACTGGAGGTAGCAGAAATGAAGATCCTAAAATGGACAGCAGAAGCTCCCGGAAGACCGGACTACGACAGCCAAGGTGATCAGAGAGAGTGGCAGGAGAGTACTTGGTGTGTCTTCTGTTAGGAAAGGGGAGAAGGAGACTTGGTGGTGGAACCCCAAAATACAGGAAGTCATACAAGGAAAGAGATTAGCGAAGAAAAGGTGGGACACTGAGAAGACTAAGGAGTACACTGAGATGCGACATAGGGCAAAGGTAGAGGTGGCAAAGGCTAAACAAGAGGCACATGATGACATGAAACCAGGTTGGACATGAAAGAAGGAGAAAAGGATCTCTACAGGTTGACCAAACGGAGGGATAGAGATGGGAAGGATGTGCAGTAGGTAAGGGTGATTAAGGATAGAGATGGAAATGTGTTGACTGGTGCCAGTAGTGTGCTCAATAGATGGAGAGAATACTTCGAGAAGTTGATGAATGAAGAAAATGAGAGAGAAGGAAGAGTAGAAGAGGCAAGTGTGAAGGACCAAGAAGTAGCAATGATTAGTCAGGGGGAAGTTAGAATGGCACTACAAAGGATGAAAAATGGAGAGGCAGTTGGTCCTGATGACATGCCGGTGGAGGTATGAAAGCAATTTGGAGAGATGGCTGTGGAGTTTTTGACCAACTTATTCAACAGAGCACTAGCAGGCGAAAAGATGCCTGATGAATGGAGGAAAAGCGTACTAGCTCCCATTTTTTAGAACAAAGGCGATGTTCAGAGCTGTGGGAATTATAGAGGAATAAAGTTGATGAGCCACACAATGAAGTTATGGGAAAGAGTAGTGGAGGCTAAACTCAGGACAGAAGTAAGTATCTGCGAGCAACAGTATGGTTTCATGCCTTGAAAGAGTACCACAGGTCCATTATACGCCGTGAGGATGCTAGTGGAAAAGTATAGAGACTACTTTGTGTCTTTGTGGATCTAGAGAAAGCCTGTGACAGAGTACCAAGAGAGGAACTGTGGTACTGCATGCATAAGTCTGGTCTGGCAGAGAAATATGTTAGAATAGTACAGGACATGTATGGTGGCAGGAGAACAATGGTGACGTGTGCCGTCAGTGTGTCAGAAGAATTTAATGTGGAGGTGGTACTGCATCAGGGATCAGCTCTGAGCCCCTCCCTGTTTGTAGTAGTAATGGATAGGCTGACAGACGAGGTTAGACTGGAATCCCCTTGGACCATGATATTCGCAGATGATATTGTGATATGCAGTGAAAGCAGGGAGCAGGTGGAGGAACAATTAGAAAGATGGAGACACGCACTGGAAAGGAGAGGAATGAAGATTAGCTGAAGTAAAACAGAATATATGGGCGTGAATGAGAGGAGTGGAGAGGGAAAAGTGAGGTTACAGGGAGAAGAGATAGCACGGGTGGACGACTTCGAATATTTAAGGTCAACAATTCAGAGCAATGGTGAGTGTGGTAAGGATTCGGAATGACGTGAAGAAACGGGTCCAATCAGGTTGGAACAGCTGGGGGAAGATGTCTGGTGTGTTATGTGACAGAAGAGTCTCCGCTAGGATAAAGGGCAAAGTTTATAAAACAGTGGTGAGGCCGGCCATGATGTACGGATGAGAGATGGTGTCACTGAAGAAACAACAGGAAGCAGAACTTGAGGTCGCAGAAATGAAAATGTTGAGGTTCTCGTTCGGAGTGAGCAAGTTGGATAGGATTAGAAATGAGCTCATTGAAGGGACAGCCAAAGTTGGATGTTTTGGAGACAAGGTTCGAGAGAGCACACTTCGATGATTTGGACATGTTTAGAGGCGAAAGAGTGAATATATTGGGAAAAGGGTGCTGAGGCTGGAGCTGCCAGGTAAAAGAGCGAGAGGAAGACCAAAGAGAAGGTTGATGGATGTTGTGAGGGAAGACATGATGGCAGGTGGGGTTAGAGGGGAAGATGCAGGAGATAGGCTACGATGGAAAAAGATGATATGCTGTGGTGACCCCTAATGGGACAAGCCAAAAGGAAAAGAAGAAGATACTAAAATGTGGTTACTTGGATAAAAGAGCGCATTAAAGTTAGTATTTGCAATTTTTTACTAGAATTTTTCTGGATCTGCTGATATTTATAATGGATTAACAAGATATTCAGCATTTCATCGAGGTAAGCACTGACCGGAGCTTTCCTTTAATTGCTCAAAAATATATTTATTTACAATAAACATTGCATCTACTTATGCCTATGAGGCAATGTGGCATAAGGAACAAATTAATGGGTTAATGGCAGTAAGTATTTACAGCAATTAATGGAGATCATTTTTGTGACATTCTTGTTTGTTGGTATGTCATAAGATTTTTCAATAAAAAGGTATTTAAATGGCTCCAAAAGTTTTGGATTTACTCTGTTTTTCAGGTTGAATCAACATTATGAGACAGAATTTAATGTAATTAAATTACTTTATCATAATTAAGTAACTTCCCACACTGAAACTTGAGTCAGTCTGTCAGCCGCCTCGTCTTTCCCATGTCGCCGACACTTTTCTTTTTTTCAACAGTCAGATATTTATAGTACATCATCAAAAGACTTGAAAAAACTGTGAAATATGAGCCTTTACAACGATTTTATCGGTTCAGCTAACATCATTTGATGATGTAATTGACAAAGAAAGACATCTACCCATCCTCCACTTTGCCGTCGTGCTCAATATATCAGCTTCTGAAATTACAGTATTTTTATATCGTAGTATTCAGTTTTTTTTCCCAATATATCAGCTTCTGAAATTACAGTATTTTTATATCGTAGTATTCATAGTTTTTTTCCCAAAATATCAGCTTCTGAAATTACAGTATTTTTATATCGTAGTATTCATAGTTTTTTTCCTTGTCTTTTGACGGAGTCCTTTCGATATCTGATTGCCAATAAAGTCGGCACAATGGGAGAGACGAGGCGGCAAAGCGACAGCACGCAATGCATATGATCAGAATGCAAGACAAATTTGCTCTTTAATCATTGCACTGTCAGACTACTGCAAGAAAATCTTGTTTTACGATACCACTGCATCCTTTTTTTTTTTTTTTTAAACCATGAGTGGGCTTTTATCTAGTCAACTGAAATGCGATTTGATACACTTGTTAATGTGGCGAGAACTACACGTGTGGATTGCCCCAACTGTAAAGTCAAATAAATTGTATTATATGAAAATAAACTAGCTTTTGGATCCAGATATACTGTCTGAGACTGCAATGAGGAGTAAATGTCTTTTGTAGAGCCGATCAATCATGCTGATCCAGTTGGGGTAAAGTCTACTAAAAACATGCATGGTAGGTTAATTGAAGACTCTTAATTACCCATAGGTGTGAATATGAGTGCGAATGGTTGTTTGTTTATATATGTGCCCTGCGATTTGGCTGGCAAGCAATTCAGGGTGTACCCTGCCCCCTGCACAAAGGTAGCTGGGATAAGCTCAAGTACCACCGCCAACCTTGTGAGGATAAGCGAGTCAGGAAATGGATGGATTTCACTCATCCAAATCTGAATCTTGATATAATTAAGATGTCCAATTTTCACTTGGTTTTCTCATCCCTCTTATGTACCGCAGAAAGTGTTGTGATGGGCATGTGAAAATGTGTGCCAGAATGTCAGGGGAGTACAAGGAAGAAGTTTGTGGACCAAAAGAGGAGGAGGAGCCACAACATCAACTACTGGACACTGTGTTCAATCTGCAGCCTCAAATTGTCCTACGTAGAGCAGGTTGGTTCATTTATTGCATGCATTCGAATTTTAATGATGTTCTTATTTATGGCCCCCATTTGATGATGCGTTTTACATAACGTTATTAACATACCACCCTGTGACTGACTGACGACAAATTAAGTGTGTATATTGCCATTCGCCTGAAGTCAGCTGGGATCGGCTTCAGCACTCCCGCGACCCTTGTGAGAAAAGCAGCTTGGCCCCCCTGTGCGGCAATCTAATACTTAGGGCGGGTGACAATGGTCAACAGTCCCTGAGCCAATCGGGATCCACCATGCGATGCGCGGCTTCCCTTCGCGCATTAGGATACAGAACGCAATGCCCATTCATACACTGTTAAAAAAATTACACACACACACAAAATAAATGTAGTAGCAAGACCGTGTAAAGAGAACCAGGTTGTACCAAGGGAACACTGTAAAAACGTAGCCGTTGAACATGTTGACAAAGGCTGGAGACTTGAAAAGTTGTACAAATCTTGAATCAAAACAGGTTGCTTTATCTACTTAATGTACCTCCCATGGAGGAGCGGTTACCTACCCCAAGTAGGCGTCCTACGCAGTTCTCAAACATAATCGAAGCTTGCATGTCTGTTTGAGAACAGTCTCACTCAAAAGAAAACAAAGTTCGGTGACAATGACCCATAGTTGTTTTTCACTCGCAAACACACACCTGCAACAAGGTGCTTCATCTGAAAAAGACCCGACAACAGAGTTGCGCCAGGAGGAAAAGAATGGCCAGTCCCTATTAATAATTTCTTTTGTGTCCAACTTCATAGATTGGTCATTAAAATAGATTTCGTAATTTATCAACATTTTATTCTTTATCATTTTAGAGGAAACCGATTATTCCTGGTCCTAGATAAAGCGGAAATAAATGGATAGAGGGGTGTTCAGTAATTTATTTCTCACAAATGTTTTGGCCTCAAACAAGTTTTTGATCTTTGGTTTCATTCAAGAAAACAAATGTGTATATATAAGTATATATATAGTGTATGTATATAAATAGTGTATTTTTTTTTAAATGAGAAATGAGAGCAACTGCTTATGCCTGTCTCAGAAATGTTTATATTGTGTGGTTAGGGGTTTAACGGCCTTAAAACATAAAAGAAATGAAAAAAATACTAAATTAAAAAAAAAAAAGATCCTACAAATGAAAAAAATATATAAACATTGATCAGATCGGTGAATCATCAGAATCAGCTTTATTGGCTAAGTGTTAGGTTTATCACCTAACTTGCTGGAATAATTGCACAAATAACGGACAAGAAGCCGTCTTTCTTCTGATCAGGAGGATGTGAGAGACCGGCCAGTTACAGTCTCCAAACACGTTCTGAATCAGCCTCTCGCGTACTCCTTCTTTATTCAAAAACACACAAGGTCAAAAGGAGAGGTGAGCAGATGAAATGCACAAAGGCAGATTCTTTGATTATGATGTGGCACATACTTTGGTGATGATTTGGCACATTCTTTGTTTATAATGGAGTTGTCTTTGGCCAGTTCTAGGAAGATACTGTTGCATCTGTGTGTAAGGAGCTCATCCTGTGAACAAGACTCTTCGGAGCGAGGATGATACTTTGGCTTTGTTGCAAGCCCATAATAAATATATTAACGATATTTCAAAGACTGTCTAAAAATACACAATATTTCTCCGGCATACGGTGCTGCTCTGGTATGACATTCAGAGCAGAGAAAAAATGATAAACGAATAAAAACAAAGAACAAGAGACATTTCTGTTTATTGGAACTATTCCTTATCAGAGTCACAGATGTGCAAGATGTCGTCTTCTTCATTTGGAACAGGTAAAAGATAAGTGTCAACGACCCATGATTGTGACAATAAACCCGATCAATCATTTGGCATAAAATGCTCATGATTGTCCGTGACCGATATCATTAATTAAATTGCTGGAAAGTCTAATGTAAATTGATTCAAGGAAGACTAGACTTTTCTGAGCATGCCTTCTCATGTGTGGGAAGTTCTCCTCTTTCAGGGAAGAGTACAAATCCAGTAGTGAGACTGTACCCACTCACCATGTTGTTCCTCATTTGCGCTGATAAATTAACTATTGTAGTTAAAAAAAACAAGATGGGAAGAGAAATAGAGGAGGGGTTATTTTAAAGAAAGACCTGGTTAAGAATATCTTGGCGGTGAAAAGAGTATCAGATTGAGCGATGAGGCTGAAATGTGAAATTGAGGGTGTTATGTATAATGTGATTAGTGGGTATGCCCCATAGGTAGGATGGGAACTAGATTTGAAAGGGAAATTCTGGCAGGAACTAGATGAAGTAGTTCTCAGCATTCCAGACACAGAGAGTTGTGATTGGTGCCAATGGTAATGGACATTTGGATAAGGTTGTGCAGCCGTTCAGAAAGAGGTGGGATAGGCTCTTGATTGACAGATGGAGCTCCCGGAAGACTGTACATACAACTACAGCCAGGGTGATGTGAGAGAGAGAGAGAGAGAGAGAGAGAGAGAGAGAGAGAGAGAGAGAGAGAGAGAGAGAGAGAGAGAGAGAGAGAGGAGAGAGAGAGAGAGAGAGAGAGAGAGAAGAGAGAGAGAGAGAGAGAGAGAGAGAAGAGAGAGAGAGAGAGAGAGATAGAGAGAGAGAGAGGAGAGAGAGAGAGAGAGAGATCTAGAGAGAGAGAGAGATCTAGAGAGAGAGAGAGAGAGAGACTCTACTTGGTGTATCGTCTGGTAGGACAGGGGAGAAGGAGACTTGGTGCTGGTACCCCAAACTACAGGAAGTCATCCAAGAAAAAAAAGCGAAGAAGTAGGACACTGAGAGGACTACGAAGAGGCGACAGAAATACATCGAGAGCAATGGTAGATGTGGCGAAGGCTGAACAAGAGGCATATGATGGCATGTACACCCTGTTGGATATGAAAGAAGGAGAAAAGTATCTTTCCAGGTTGGCCAGACAGAGGGATGGAGATGGGAAGGATGTGCAGCAGGTAAGGGTGATTAAGGATAGAGATGGAAATTCTGTTGACTGGTGCCAGTAGTGTGGTAAATCGATGGCAAGAATACTTTGGGAATTTGATGAATGAAGAAAATAAGAGAAGGAAGAGTAGAAGAGGCAAGTGTGAAGGACCAGCAAGTGGCCATCATAGCCTATCTCCTGCATGATAAGTACGGGGAAAGTTAAAAAGGCACTACAAAGGATGAAAAATGGAAAAGCAGTTGGTCCTGATGACATACCGGTGGAGGTATAGAAGGAATTTCGAGAGGTGGCTGTAGAGTTTTTGACCAATTTATTTAACAGAATACTAGGGGGCGAGATGATGTCTTAAGAATGGAGGAAAAGTGTGCTAGTTCCCATATTTAAGAACAAAGGGGATTTTGACAGCTTTGGAAACTATAGAGGAATAAAGTTGATGAGCCACATAAAAGGAAGTTATGGGAAAGAGTAGTGGAGGCTAGACTCAGGACAGAAGTATCTGCGAGCAACAGTATGGCTTCATGCCTAGAAAGAGTACCATCAGTTACATTATTTGCCTTGATGATCCTAGTGGAAAAATACGGAGAGGAACGGAAGGAGCTGCATCGTGTCTTTGTGGATATAGGGAAAGCCTGTGACAGAATACAGAGAGAAACTGTGTTATGCATGCGTGAGTCTGGTGTGAATAATATGTTAGCTGAAGTAAAACATAATATTTGTGTGTGAATGAGAGGGATGGAGGGGGGAAGAGTATGGCACCAAGGAGAAGAGATAGCGAGGGTGGACAAATACTTCGGTTCAAAAATCCAGAGCAATGGTGAGTGTGGTAAGGAAGTGAAGAATCGGGTCCAAGCAGGTTGGAACAGCTGGCGGAAGGTATCTTCTGTATTATGTGACAGAAGAGTCTCTGCTTGGATGAAGGGCAACGTTTATAAAACAACAGTGAGGCCGGCTATTATGTACGGGTGAGTGACGTAGCACTGAAGAGACAACAGGAAGCAAAACTGGAGGTGGCAGAAATAAAGATGTTGAGGTTCTCTCTAGGAATGAGCAGGTTGGATAGGGTTAGAGATGAGCTCATTAGAGGGACAGCCAAAGTTGGATGTTTTGGAGACAAGGTTCGAGAAAGTATACTTCGATGGTTAGGACATGTCCAGAGGCGAGAGAGTGAGTATCTTGATAGAAGGGTGCTGAGGATGGAGCTCCCAGGCAAAAGAGCGAGAGGAAGACCAATGAGAAGGTTGATGGATGTTGTGTTGGGAAGACATGAGGACAGTTGGTGTCAGCGAGGATGATGCAGGACATGGGCTTAGATGGAAAAAAATGACTCGCTGTGGCAACCCCTAACTGGACAAGCCGAAAAGGATATTTTACATTTTCTTTTTTTTTTTCTTCTTGTTCCTCGGTCTCATAACAACTTTGGGAGGTCGGTCTTTAGGAACTGCCTCCAAGGTCACTGAGTCCAAATCCTCGTCTCTCACATCAGCCTCAGGTTCGGTCTGTGGTGGTACACACACCCAGTCTCCTTCCTCTTGCTCACTCTCGTTTCCACTTGCATCTTCTGGTGCTGACGGGTACCCTACTGGTTCCCTTGCTTCACTAGGCGATCGTGTCGGGTCTCCCTTCGGTTCGGGTCAGGGGGTTGGTGGAGGTGACCCTCAATAGGAGCCACACATCGATCTGGGAGTAGAGGTGAAAGGACTGAAGGTTACCGTCACTCTTCCAGGGCTTCTTGCTCCTCTCCTCAGCCCACTAGGTCCGCCTTGTTCCCCGTCCTCAGCTTTTATCCTCTGGATGTAATCTTGGTGTTCTTGATATCTGGACACTGCCTTTGCCCTTTCACTATCCACCAGTTTACATTTTACGTCAGCCTCCTTGGCTAGCATCTTCACTATTGGCTCCCACATAACGCCAGTACTAATCTGTTCGACTATATTGTATCTTTCCATCGTCTTGATCCACCACTCGAGCCATTGGGGAGGTTCTCTTCGATTGTTGTCACCTCCAGGGTGATCTACTATTATCGTCGTTATCCCAGTTCCTTCACGGCTCTCTCCACCCTTGATGAGAGTTCCACGGGTCAAATGGATGGATTCTCTGTTTCTACCATCCTTCTCACTTCGGGCGGCCATTCTTCTAGGCCTCCGTTGAATAGCACGAGTCTTAATGGTATTTCATGTTGTCTTAGAGGTCGGGTCTCTGACACCGCCGCTGCCTCTCCTTCTTCTGAGGGGCCCCGGGAGCTTGTCTTCTCCCTTCTTCATAAGCATTTTTCTAGTGGTCAGTAGCGTATTACTAAAGCCTGCTTTGCTTATCTTGACGTCTTACTGAAGCCCGTCTGCCTTTTCTTGACGTATTACTGAAGCCCATCTTGTTTTTCTTCACGTATTACCCTGGCCGTAGCCCGCTATCGTTGTAGGAGTGGAGCTGCCAATTTCTGAAATCCCCCATAGCGCATAGGGTCATAGGCTCGTACTACAGCTCCTGGTTACTCAGCGCCGCTTCTCTTGCGTCGCTTCTAAGTCTTAAAATAACCAGCTGCCAATGCTTTGCCTGTCCTACTGGCTAATATTTTCTACTAAACAGTGGGATGGTTTCTTACTGTACTCAGGAACGGCCCCAGTTTGATTCAATCAATGTCCAGTCTCATTTGAAGAAAAGCAAAATCTAATTTAATCCTTTTGTGAGAAAAATCAAATTAATCCAGTGAAAAAGGGGAAAAATCAACAAATCTATTTTCTAAGTATGGTTCTTCAGTTTCGGGAGAAATGCGAAGTGCCTGACTTCGGGTTGTACGCCAACCTTCTACTCCCAATGGGAGCGGACATCCCCGCCCGGGTGTTTATACTCACGACCCTTGGTCAGTTTTAGATCTCCCGAACTTTTGGACATTCATTCAAAAGAAAAAATTGAAAAAAAATCAAATCATTCATCCAGAAAAATAATAAAATAAAATAGTACGGCTCATCACCTTAGGGAAAACTCAAAGGGTCTGACCTTCGGGTTGGATGCCAAACTTCTACTCCCGATGGGAGCGGACATCCCCGGGTGTTTATACCCACGACCCTTTAGTCAGTCCCTAAACTTTGGGCAGTCACACAAAAAAACTCAAAAATCAACTTTAAAAGAAATTAAAGAAAAGAAAAACTTTAAAAATCAAATTAATTGTCCAAAAAAGGGGAAAATCCCACAAAGTCCTCTTTCGGGAAAAAAAAATCCATCAAAAAGGGAAAAACTCGAAATTTGTTCAAAAAGGTTAAAAGAAAGGGCATTGGGGATGTGGACATGGGGATGTCCAACTCGGCTGCTGAAGTTAGGGTATCTGCTATCAGAGAAAAAGGGCGATAAACTTCAAGGGGTAAGCCGTAGTAAGACAACGGGGAGTATGGTCAAGTAGCTAAAAATGGAAATTTACTATAACCTATAATGATAACAGGTATCCGTACCCAACTTGGGAAGCCTAAATACCTTAACACATAGTTTATCATTACTCAGCTTTTGTGAGACTGTCACTGAATCTAATGAGTGTCCTGACTATAGTCCCCATTTTCTGTGTTCTGGTATTCAGTTAGTCGTTCTGTCTCTCTAACAGTTTGACTAAAAGTCCTGCTGTTCCTTAGCCAGGGACTTTGTCCATCCCTCGACTCTGCCCCTCCCTCTACTGAGCGCCTTGCAGCACGCTCCAACAAGCTCACTATCAGTAGCTTCACAGTCGACCAGAGCAGCAGGTCGACGATTAAGCCCATTTACTTTACATGGGGTCTCACACTCACTCTCGCGTGTGAGTTTTTAGAGGGGGAGTTTCTTCACAGTTTCTTAGACACAAAATAGTACTATCTCCTTCGCTACAGATACTCCAGACCCGTAACTAAGAGTTCTTTTCCAAGAAACAATATTCTTCAAAGAGACTTATTTCGCACCCGCTCAGGGTCGTCTGACATGACAATTTATCAGCGAGTACCGCTTCCTAAGCCCTGTGCCCAAAACTTAAAAAAGCGTCAACTCTGTTTTTTTTTTGTTTTTTTTTGGATCCCGATTTTTTACAATAAATTGATCAATGCCCCCACTTTGTGCGCCACATGTCAGATTCCGCTTATCCGCAGGACTAATCGTGAGAATTGTCCTGACCGACTCTCCATTTAAAGGGTTAAGCTAACCCTTTACCCCAGCCAACTTTAACACCGAACGTGCAGGGGGACGGGAGCTTCTTAAGTCGGTGTCGAGATTAATTCGCCAAGGTGAACTAACTGCCTTTAGTTTTGCAGAGCCAATCTCTGGCCTCACCTATCAACCCTTATTGAGTAACCTTACAGAGTAAAAGGGTGACATAGTGATTGCTCCGCTTTTACAGCAGCTTCATCTCTTATGAATCGATTGCGCTTGTCATTGACCTAGTGAATTTAACAATCCTTGTTAGGATCGTACGGATTTGTTTTTATATTAAGCCGGAGTTTATCAATGGGTGACTGATTAAAATGGAATTTACGACTAGATGTTAATGTCGTTGACGATCGATCTTTAATGAGGTTAAATGGTAAAGATGGGACAACTCATAAGAATGACAATGATAGATGAAAATGGAAGTTTAAGTATTTGCTAAAATGATAAAAATTGTTCAGATAACATTCATTACTTGACAGTTACTCCCGCCAGTCGCGGGGTTACCATTGCAATGTTAAGGCAAATTCGATGTTAATTGAACATAAATCAATAAAAGGAAAAATTATTAATATGATGATACTGATGGTAAGTAGGATGAGATAAATGATAAAAGTAGTAAAAAGTAATAAAAATGAAGTAAGGTTAAAAGCATTCAAAAGCAGTAGAAATTTGGGAAAGTATAAAATTTTGAGTGAGCCCTTTAGGGGTGATCAAGTCCTACGAAGCTCGGAGCCTAATTTAGTAATAAGGAATTTTAGGATTAAGGCTAAATTGTCAAGCCAACTTGCCCTTCTTAGGTAACCACGTAATATCGCTGGTATTACCCTGCCATTACCTTATTATAGTAGTTGTTTGATTCGGGCCCAATCGTAAATGAAGAGGTCAAAAATAAGCATCCCAAGCTCAAAGACTTCTCCCCGCCCGCTTGCCACACGACTATTACTCCCTGCAGAAAGGCCCGTCTCCTTGTCAGCATGAAATGAACAAAGAGCCTCGGACTTCGGTATCCAAGGTTTTTATAGCTTTTGGGTGGAACATTCTGGTAGGTTTTGGCTCCTTATACGCCCAGTGGGAAGGACCCCCTTTGTTATTCTATCAGGCCCCTTTTGCCATCCCTGGGTTGTCTTGTCACGCCCCTCTTAGCTCACTCAAAATAGGGGGAGGCGCCCCCAAACTCAACTGTCACTTCCCTTTACATCAACGGCCAACAGGTGCTTCCTGTAGATATAACCACTATCTTGCTTTTAATTTCACTCTAGTTCTTAAGCAATAGCAGTAAGTGTATCAACATTCTTGTGAATACAATTCTCTCATGCATTCGTCAGGCTCGTTCTCGTTCGTCGCACATCGTGTGTTGCCTTGTCTGAGAGGGACAGTCATACACAGGTTATATTCTTTTCACAAAGTTTCAAAACATCATATTCTTCACTAGAGGTTGAATGGAAAAACAGTAATAAAAAAATAAGATCAGTTGCTTGAAAACTTCCTGTATGGTAACTCAAGGGTGTCACAGGCTTCATGTTCGGCAACCCAGCGATGCTGCAAACATCCTGTTTGTCACTTGCAGGCAGCTTTGCTTCGCCGTTGCAAACTGCGGGGTGTGAACAGCTGCTGAAATTCATTTTATCAAATTTTATGTCTTTATGTCAAAAACAAAGATGTGAATACAAAGATATGAAAACAATTGGGTTTTTAAGGTTACTGACTTTGGCATATGTATGTAAAGCGGTGAGATGCTAAGTGGGAAGGCTTAGTTTATTAGAGAGACCTTTGCCGTGTGGGCAATCCGATAAAATTATAAGTTGGTTTGGCGACATCTGATGTTCAAATTGAGAGTTGGTTCAAGGGCTCAGCTCAACACATGAACCCTAGCCACACAAATCAATTACTATCAATTTGCACCATTGCTATACGTGGCATGGCAACCTATTTGGACAGTTGGCATGCCTAATTTTACTATTTGCAAGATATCCATCTCCTCTGGCTTTCACATTAACCTTAAACATAATTTTAAACCATAATACACAACATCAAAGTCATACGAAAAAAGATTTACCAAGCTATGTGTGGTTCTTTCTTTGTCTTGCAGACATCACTGAAGAACTTCATACTAAGTGGTCGGCGCCTGACCACCTTCATATTAAAGAGGAAATGGAGGACGAAGAGGTGCAACACATCAAAGAGGAAGAGGAGCCGATTTCGATTAAAAAAGAGGATGAAAAAGAGCGACTCCATATCAAACAGGAGGAGGAGGATATCACCAAGTTTCCATCGACTTGTGTCCCTTTGAAGAGTGAAGATGAAGGTCAAAGTGAGGAGAGCAGAGGGGCGGAGCTTCTACGCAGCAGCTCAAGTCAACACATGACAACAGAAAGTGATGAAAACCATGATGGAGGATCAAGACCAGACAGACTCATGGCGCCACTATATGATCATGGTGACATGACATCAGACTCTCCTAACGCTGATGATAATGAACAGTGTAAAGGTGATTTGATGTGTCACACAGAAAACAAACGATGGAAATCTTCTCAGTGTGGGAAAATGTTTGCTGATAAGAGCAAAATGAAACAACACCTGAAAGTACACACAGGACAGAAAGATTTTGCCTGTTTAGTTTGTGGCCAAAGATTCTCTTTGAAGGAAAGTTTAAAAAGACACACAAGAACCCACACTGGTGAGAAGCCTTTTTCCTGCGCAGTTTGTGGTCAAAGATTCTCTGACAAGAGAAACTTAAAAACACACACAAGAACACACACTGGTGAGAAGCCGTTTTCCTGCTCAGTTTGTGGTCAAATATTCTCTCAGAAGGGAAACGTAGTACTACACACAAGAATGCACACTGGTGAAAAACCTTTCTCCTGCTTAGTTTGTGGTCAAAGATTCTCTGACAAGACCAACTTAAAAAGACACACAAGAACACACACTGGTGAAAAACCTGTTTCCTGTTCAGTTTGCGGTCAAAGATTCTCTTTGAAGGAAAGTTTAAAAAGACACACAAGAACACACACTGGGGAAAAACCTTTTTCCTGTTCAGTTTGTGGTCAAAGATTCTCTTTGAAGGAAAGTTTAAAAAGACACACAAGAACACACACTGGTGAGAAACCTTTTTCCTGCTTAGTTTGTGGTCAAAGCTTCTCAACAAAGGAATACTTAAAAATACACGCAAGAACACACACTGGTGAGAAACCTTTTTCTTGCTTATTTTGTGGTCAAAGATTCTCTGACAAGACAAACTTAAAAAGACACACAAGAACACACACTGGTGAGAAACCTTTTTCCTACTAAGTTTTTGGTCAAAGATTTTCTCTTAAGAATTAGGCTCAGACACACAAATGTGCTGGTGAGAATAGCAGTGACCAAGAAGCTTTTAATGCATATGTGAAATTTTAAAAACACAATTACTGTCACTGATTTAGAAAAATCAACATTCATACATATAGCGTAGTACAGTCTATAAATTTTCCCATACCAGCTATGCCAGCACTTTTTAGTTTTCAATTTTGGTCATGAAGAAGTGATTTGAAATGGAGTAATTCTTTTTCCAATTGCTCCATGTCCTGATAACTTGAGGGGAAAAAAGAAAACCATCAAATTATTATTTGTGAAATATGAGCCATGAGAAACCTATACTTCCGTCGAGCAATGTATGCATTTTGTTCAGTGTTTTAGTGATGTCGGCATCAAATAATTGAAGACTATCAAGAAACATGGACCTTTGGTTAAAATTGTACTGTATTTGGGCTCCTGAATGAAATACTCCTCTTTCAACAATGAGGTTGACTTGATTTGTGTATTATCTATTATCTATTTATATCATCTAGTATATTTTTCCTCCATTAAGAATAAAAGAAATGTCTTTAATCCATTGGAAAACCTCCCCAAAAAAAATGCAAAACATGGCCCAAGTGACAAGGCCGATGTGGGGGAAAAAAAACTGCAAAGCTGCGGGCCTATGGGGGATAACAAGCAGAAGGCCCCTTAGCTCCATAATCAGATCGTGACGATCAAATAGTGACTAGTCCATAGGTGAGATGGCATGTCACACTGACAGATAAATGATGGAAATGTTGTCATTGTGGGAAAGGTTTTGCTTGTAAAAGCAAATAATATATGAAAACACATTGGAGACAAAGCTTTTGCTTCTCAGTTTTTGGCCAAGGATTCTCTGTCAAGCTTTCATTAAAAGTTTAAACGTTTCACAACAAAAATAATGACTATTATACAGATTAAGGAGAAAAATGTTTGTGTATTTGACCTCCCCAGTTCATCTTCATCTTCACGTTGTCTTTGTCGTTTCTAAAAGCCTCCTGTGGACAAATGTTAAAAAGTAATGCATGTTTTGTTTTCCAATCATTTAGTCATGTCTTGATCAAATAAGTCTGATTCATTGAAGTATACTGTAAAGAAGTATTGACTTTTCATGGTAACCTTAAAGGAAGACTCTCCCCAAAATTCATATGTACAACAAACCCTCCAATGTTAAGTTATATTATTATTACATATATTTTGGACATTAATTGAAAATAAAAATTGAAAATAAAAAACACATTTGAAATCTAAGCAAAATCTGGACATGTGCCTGCTTTGAGAGCCAAACACGGAAGAAACATCCTTGGCCCGCCCCTGACGTCTCCGGTGCTTAGCATTACAGACAACTCGTTCTAGCTAAGCCAAGACGCCGATTTGTTCTCCACCAAAACTGAGAACATGCACCCAAATGAGTCCTTTAACCTTCCGTGGAGTCAACCTAATAGGATAAAGCTGTGGCTGTCACAGTTGAGGCTCATTCATCAGCGGGGGAATTTGCACACATTTAATCATTACTGGTTATTAGCTGCTGAGTTATTGCCTCTCATGCTAATACTGTATAAGCAACAACGTTATGAGGCGTGGCTGTTCAATCCTGGACTTCCATGTGTGGTGTTTGCATGTTCTCCCCGTGTCTGCGTGTGTGTAAACTTGCCTCCTACCTGTTGACAACTGGGATAGGCTCCAGCATCCCTGCGACTATCGTGCGGATAAGAAAATAGATGGATGTATGTATACATGTAAGCACACAACACTTCCCGGTTACTATTTATGACAATGCACGCATGCAAACCACCCTGCCCCCCATCCCCGCTGCTGATCGAACGCGAGAAACTGAGTGCTTCAAAAGTACAATTTGAGGAAGGCAAAAAAAGTCTGGCCATGCCTGCTTGTATAATCTCTACATTGAAACCAACTCCTCACAAAAGCATCAAATCTCCGTGGTCCATAGAATGTCACTGTTATTGTTGTCGTCAACACCACGCTCCTCCCGACACATCGACTTCCGCCTGTGTGCATTCTGGCTCAAAAGCTTGAACATTGTACATTATTTTTTTTTTTGTTTACTTAACAGCGGGAGTAGTAATAGCACAGAGCAGCAACTCGCTGTTATTCTCGCTTTGTTGGCTCTGAGCACACAAAACTTCCTGGTTACTATTTACAGCGATCCGTGTGTGCACCAAACCAGTAAAAAAAATTTTTTTTTTAAAAATCCAGAACTGAAATGAGCAAGTACGTTACATGGTCCATAATTCGTCTACAAATTGCTTTGTTTTTCGCTGAAGACAATGAAATTGTCAATCATTTTCAACACCATCAATCAGTTTTGACAGTTATGAATTGCACTTGAACACTTGCCCCCTTTCATTGGCAAAATCTTTTTCTAACATCAGTGGCAGAAGTGGAGACCAAATTAACTTCATATTTGGGGTGGAAAAAGCAATTTATTCAAGTGGCAGTATTTTCCATAAAGTCACTACTACATACTAATTTTGCGACCTCGAATTCGACCAGTTTTAAGGGGAAAGAAAAAAAGTCTTGCTTGAGTTTCATCGCTTTGTTCAAGTTGGTATGATTGATACTTGACATTGCTATCATATACCGTCGCAAACTCACATTACCACAGCAGTATCCCCAAATTATGATCGATTTAACACACTGAAAAATCAAAAATTTAGTAGGGTGTTCTCGCAGCTTGGTTGAAATTCAGGTCCAGAATACTGATGGTCAAATGGCCTTGAATACTGTATCTGTCATTCCTATGATCACCGTGAGAGCTTCTCTCCCTTCTTGTCTCCTTTCTTAGCCAATAATTTAATCATCATCATCTTGAACAATTTTCTCTGTATATCTCTTTTAGCTCTTCACGCCTTCACCATTACCCAACAAAACAACTTCCTGTTCTGTCATGGAAATAAAAACACATCTGGGCATACGAACTTTAAAATCAAAGCACTCAAAACATACAGGAAAATCACAACAAATAACTTCGTTCCCACCACTCCCACCAAAAAAATGTGTGTTCTTTTGTCCACAATTTGAATCAGAATCATCTTTAGAACGTCCAGAATACACAAGAAATTTGTTTCTGGTAGTTGCAGCCACTCAAATACAAAAACAGTCAATTGACAAGAGTACCTTTGAAACAATGAGCAAAAAAAAGAAAATAGCCACTGACCAATAAACGTTTGCCAGTAATCTGGTTATGCCGCTTAAATATTTTTTTTGGACAATTGAACAAAAAGAACTTTGAAATGACTTAAACAAAATTTGTCTCGCAATGAGCATTGTGCAAAGAATGCCAAGATGTCAACAAATGCATGCAGTTTCAAGTGACAAATAGTGCAATCATTTGGCACATTCGGCCTAATGGATAACCCTGCTCGGCCCCAGTAATGCCGATAATAAATTATCGCCACCCTGGCTTATTTTCAGCGCCGAGGTGGCTTATCATGGCGCCGAGCTGTGCCGCTTTATGGCATTGTTCATAGCCGCTGCCGTCCGCGATGAACAATACCGCCAAGCCGGGGCGCTTTACGGTGTCGTCGCCCGCACCTGAGTGCGGTATTATCGGCAGCGTTGTTCAGACAGTGATGGCTCATCTCCGCCATGGAAGTTGATCAGACGGGGAGGCGGTTTGGCCGTGATCGCGTATCATCTAAATATGGCTCAAAACAATAGGGTAATATTGCCCCGGTAACTTCACTCGATTGTGTGATGTTCTCTTTTTTGAAAAGAGCTTACGTGTCAGAAGGGGCGTGTTCGTCTCCCATACTAGGGTCCACCGCATTTTTTCAATGCCGAATGTCCGGGGTGACATCACAGACGGGATGCAGCCAATATGGTGACCACTTGGATGTCGTCGAATGACACTTCCGCAACTTTGCACATGGATGTCGTGCCCTCCGTTCATAGTTATTTTTCTGTGTAGACATTGAAGTGAATAATCTTATATGAATTTTTCATTTCAATATCTATTTTAGAATGATTATAGGGATGACATTCTACCTCTAAGGGAAAAGGCACAGCAAATTTTCCCAACTTTGAAAGAGCAGAAAGGGGAAGGACGCAAAGGAGGAATTGACCACGAGCAACGGCTACTGGTTCATGCTTCTTTAGCAGTAGCTAAGCACAGCCTCCCCTCATTCTTCATTATCCACCTCTTGCAGCAATGGTAGTATAGCATATGTTTTTATTTTAATGTAATGTGTTGGGGTTTTTTTTTTTATACGAAGCACCAACATCCACCCATTTTTTGAGACACTTATCGTCACGAGGGTCGTGCGAGTACTGGAACCAATTCCATGCCAAAATTCGGGTTATTTCGCAAGTTTAGGAACGGATTGTAGACCAAGGACTCCCTGTACACACAGTGATCTGGCCACAAGTGGCATGAAAAACAAGGCTTAAAGCCAACATAATCAGGGTGCAAAAAAGTGCAGTAGAGCACACAAAGAAGTGGCATGGTGTTGACAAATGATCTCATACGTCACTGCACTGTTCAGTGTAAATATTTGTGTGTCGATAAGATTATTTTTTCCTCTTCCAATCCATGGTGACTGAAGGCAGGACCGTGTTTCTTCCTCTGTTGAAAAGATAAAATAACAAGTGTTATTCCTCGCTAGATGTCTGCACCAACACACGGCCACGGTGTCGCCCACCAAGGCTGCTGTCAAAGGCCCGACTTAACTCTGTGCTTCCGTGGCAGTTCGGATGCGTGGCCATGGAGAACAACCAGAAAAGATAGAAATAAGGACATCATTTTCTTTTACTCGAGGAAAGACAGTTTGTGATAAATAGATAAGATAAATGGATTGCATAAATAGCTGAACAAATATGCATTATTTATTGTAAATATATATTGCAAGCAATTACATTTACGTGTATGTAGTAAATGAACATATATTTAAATATAGTCATTGTTATATCTTGTGATTGCATCGTTGTTGTTTTTTTTTTAACTCGCTGATCGCCACCAAAAATTCTGATCGTGTTAAACCTAGTTTTTAGGAGGAAACCCACACCGGACAAATGGAGAACATGCAAAATCTATATTGGCGGGGCAGGGATTTGAACCATTTTTTTAGTCCATTAAAGCGATCAAAGGCATCCCGCATCAAGGATTCACAACATTCGATCCCAGATTTACTTAAGCCAATCGAATCGCAAGGCGAGAAGACATAGAAGAAGCAAAAAGAAATAGATATTACCCAAAATCCCCTGCGCCAGTAAAATTTAAAGCGACAGACCACCAACTCCAGCCTACTGAAATCAAGCCAGCTGCTCCTTTTCAATATAAAATCCAATATAAAATCTTCGGTACCACAATAAATCAAGCATCAGTTGGAGCGTGGCTTTCTCTGAACCGAACGAAACGTGTAGCAACCTTGTGATTTTTGAGAATAATTAAAAGTTTTTCCTTCATATAAACCATCTAAAAAAATGAACGTGGTGCCTCTTTTTCTAGACAAATGCTAATCTGGAAGTGGGACACAAGCGTTCAATCTGACAAGGTGGCTGGCTGTGAAAAAGACCGAATCCATTTCTTAATAACACCATCATGTCACAGAAATCCATCCATCCATTATCTGAGCTGCTGATCCTTACAAGGGTTGCGGGAGTGTTGGAGCCTATCCCAGCTGTCAACGGGCAGGAGGCAGGAACACCCTGAACTGGTTGCCAGCCAATCGCAGGGCACATAGAGACAGACAACAGTCGCACTCACGATCACACCGAGGAGCAATCGAAAGTGTCCAATTAATGTGGCATGTAATTAGAATGAGGGGGGAAATGGGCCTACCTGGAGAAAAAACACATAGGCACAGGGACAACATGAAAACTCCACACAGGCGGGCCCGGATTGAACTACCATGTCACCCCATCACAAAAATAATATAGAAAAATTCTATGCATGAATATCTACGTATGTCTGGCATTAAAAGGAGAGACATGTGTTCCTCATATTGGAGGATGAACGTTATTGCTACCAAGGCAAAAATATATATATATCAATTCCAATACGTCACTTACACATCGGTCAGGGTAAAACGTTGCTCTGGATACTATTTTCATGTGAAATTGACGTCCTTTGACAGATTTACAATTGTACATTTTGAAACGTAATAACATCAAATTTATTTTTTGGGTGTCAATTTTGTTGTCAAAACCGTGGAGGCGGTCGCAAAGATGTAATTTTTCACCCGTTAGTGTGTCTCAGCTTAACCCTTCATAATTAATTATTATATATTTATCGCATTGTTTTCCATAACAATGTATGTTTACAATGCTTTTTTTGCCCTGACCGGAAGTCAGACCTTGTTGACCATGACGGAACCAATGATGGCTGCAGAGTGCACAGCCCAGTTTTTTTTTTAAATTCTACGTCATTGTATACGACACACCACTTTATCCCTGCCGTAACCCAGACTTGAACGAGGGTTTCTGCGGAAACAACGCAGGGTACAAACCAGGATGCAATCACATCTTTGTCAAAGCTGCCATGAAAGTTAACTGTCTCAAGCTTGTACGCTGCAGCACGAACGGATGCTGAGCCACACCGACCCGTTTTAGGATAGTGAGCAATAGTCCCTGGTGGTCTAGTGGTTAGGGTTCCTATCCCGGTCAGGCTGCGTAAAAGCTTGAGCCTGTTTCGTCAAGTGCTGTTCAACATTGACAATGCTGTGAGTTGACAGTTTTGTTCTTCTCTTAATGGAGCTTGTCCCTTTAAATAGTTTTGCCGTAAATCATCGTGGGTTATCTCCTTTCACTTCTCTCTTTGCGGGAGGTGAGACGATCATCCTTAAGTAAATCTTCCCGAATTTGGACCAAATGTGAATCATCGACATCAGACACCCTTTTAAGTGCTTTAGTGGACTAAAACCTCACTCGTGCTGTCTTCGTGTCCGGTTGGAGTCCTCTCGTCCACGTTGCATCTTAGTGGTCTGGCTTATTTTAGTTTATCTTATATTGCGAAGAAAGTGAGACGTTTGTGATCAACACTTCGCTAAGCAGTGCTCATTATTTAGGTAAAGTCTTCTTCTTTTCGCCACCAAAATCGAATATAATACTGAAATGTATTTCGGAGAGGAAAAAACACCAACTGCTCCATTCTATTAGCGTAGTTTGTCTGAATTTCTGAAGTACAAGTACAAGAACAATTGTTTTCTGAATTGTTATGTATGTGAGTGTGAATGCTTCTTGATTTTGTATGTGCACTGCGATTGTCTGGTAAACAGTTCGGGTTCTCCTCCTTGTGTGGATACGCGGCTCATAATGGTCTTGAATTTATTCAAGATTCTGAATCCTTTTTTCGAAGTTTGTGTCTCACGTTTCGGTCTTCATCTTTAATTGTTTCACATGTTGGGTTTGCATTTGCTTTTCTCATCCCCCCAAAGTGAACGTCATGTGAAAATGTGTGCAGGAAGAGTACGAGAAGGAGTTTAGGGGCCAAGAAGAAGAGAAGAAGCCACAACGTCAACTCTTGGACGTTGAGTTCAATCTGCAGCCTCGAATTGTGCTACGAAGAGCAAGTTGGTTCACTTCTTTTTCACTTCTCGCATGCATTATAAATGTAAGGATATTGCTGTTTTTTATTAATTTTAATCAAGAATTTAATTTAAGGTTATTTGATGATAAATTTAGAGATTCCATCCATCCATAACTTTCGGCTTGTCCCTTTCGGGGTCGCCACAGCGTGTCATCTCAGATGAACGCACATATGTTTGGCACAATTTTTACGCCGGATGCCCTTCCTGACGCAACCCTTCTCAGGGAGTGGAGGCCCCAGTGGGATACGAACCCACAACCCCTGGTTTATCAAACCAGTGCTCTTATAGATTATAAAATGATACATATAGGATTTCCTCACCGAGTGATGTTTTATTGTACCTCAGTTTCTTTGAACCCCATTAATAAAATGAGAAATTGTGGGAAATAGTTTTTTATCCACCCATCCATTTTCTGACCCGATTATCCTCACAAGGGTCACGGGAGTGCTGGAGCCCGAGCCCATCGCAGCTATCTTTGGGTGAGAGGCGGGTTACACCCTGAAATGGTTGCCATCACAGGTCTAAAATAAAAAAACCAATCAACCTTTGTGTTTTTGGGATGTGGGAGGAAACCTGAGTGCCTGTAAAAAGCCACCAAAGAACAAAGAGAACATGCAAATTCCACATCGGATCTGCTAAGAGGTCGTCCACCATGCTGCCCACTGCGGATCTACTCCATTCCAAATTGGGAAGGCTGCATTAAAGGCTCTGCAATTCATCACTACCATACCAAAACATCATTCATCAAACTTTGTTAGTCACACACAAATGAGACATTTGGTAGCTGGATTATTCATACCTGTCAACTTTTCAGAGCGCCAACCTGTATAGACTACCAAAAAAATCCTTATTGAAAGCAAAACATCCTTATAACATAAAAAAATCATATGTCAAAATAACAGAGGGAAAAAACACAAAGTTTTTCAATGATTTTTATTGTAGATCTCCAGAATGATAATATCTGAAGTTATTGTCTAATTCTACTAAGTAGAATGATCAAAAAGATGGCTATTCATCACAGAGGCTACAATACCTCAGATATTTGTAAGAGTGATTCACCAGAATCAGTGATGAGAAAATAAAAATGTTTTGAAAGATTACATATCTACTGAATGCCGATTATCAATTCCTTATTTTTAGTGAATAAGGAATGAGCTGATCTGTATGATAAGGCTAACAATAAGCTATTGTTCCTATGAAGCCATTCTCAATCTTAGTAAATGGCACATCTATCTTGAAATACATATCCTTTCCTCGTGGTGAAAACACAGGATTCAATTATATTATTGTCAACTGTTATAAAAACAGGACCATGAGCTAGAATGCGAGCAAGAGAGCTTCAATGTAAACTACAATAATCCTATGTATTTGTAATGAGGCCCAGGCGGCTAACTAGCAAGCATGCACGCGACATTAGCTAAGAGCTAAGTCAAATTAATTTGAGCCACAAATGATCAAAGTCAAGATAAAAATGACACTTTTTGTGGCAGTCAAGTAAGGTAAAGGTGTACACTCATAATTACAAACACCGTCCACCTCCAGTGCTTGAGTTCGCAACACAGTCTGGGCAATGTAGAGTAAAGACGAGCTAGGCATGCTGCTTATTTTTAGTCTCGATAATAATGGCAAAAGAAAAATAAGAAATGTTTCTTTAAGATGCGATGAGTGTCAAAGTATGTGAATAATAAAAAAAAAAGTGGTGAAACTGGACGAGATTGTCGTGATCCCGCCGCTCCAGCACGAGCTGTGCGGGTGCCTGCGCGGGTGCGCTGATTGGGCCGCACACCTGCGTCTCATGCGGGCTGATTAGTCTGTGTATTTATATCACCCCAATGACGATTGGTCCCCGCCAGTTCGTTGATCTTCATGTCCCGTTCGTGTGCTCCGGTATCCCTGATCGAACCTGTGTGTACCGACCTTCGCCTGTTCTCCGACCAACCTTGTAAGCCTGACTCCTTCGTTACTTCTGCCTGCTTTGATTGTTCTCCTGTGTTCCGACTCCTGCCTGTCCGCTCACCTGCTGTCTTCGCCCGACGTCCCAACTACCGCTGCTGCACCGGACTGCCTGCTCGATCCCCGACCTCTGCATATAATAAACGTTTCTCCTTGAACTACCTTGCATCTTCCGAGTCCTGCATTTGGGTCCTACTCTCGTTCTGACGGGACGTGACAGAACGAACTGTCCAACACAGGACCCAGCAGGGAAGACCCGGCGTCACCGGGACCGACGCAAGGTAGACCGTCTGCCGGAGGACCAAGCCTGTCCGATCCGGGTAGGCTCCATGATGTCCTCCGCTTCCTTATATTACGCTCCGCCAGCGAGGTATGAATACGTCCCGAACATGACTCCTCATATTCTTCTGGACTCTTTACTTTTCGGAATATGAGGAGGACCGTGATTTGTATGACCAGCTGCCGGAGTACGACTCCGATTATTCTGATTATGAATCTGCTCGTCCGATCTTTCATCCCAGTCAGTTTGTTTCACCTCCCCGCCTTTCCAGTACCCGAGCGTCCTCACCCAGTAGGTTTAAGTACACCATTCCGTATGAGGGAACCCGCTTGGCCATCTACCTGGGACCTCTGCGTGGCGGCCAGAGGAGACGCCCCGGCCGGGCAATCCCCGGTGCCTCCCGCTGCGCGGCAACTAAGACATCTTCCTCCCAATCCTCGCCGGCAACGTGAAACCGGCAGACCCGCCGCTGGTGGCGAAGCTTCCACCCCAGAGGGAGGAGGAGTCGCCAAATCACAAGGCGTTCCGCCGCGAAATGCGGGCGGAGATAGAGCGGCAGAGCGCGGAATTGGCGGCTCTAACGTCCCAGGTCCGGCAAGGATTGGCGAACCAGCCGAGCAACGCTGACGTCGCAACGGCGACGGACTCGCTGCTGATACAGGTTCACGTGGCAGTTGGAACTGACCCGCTTCCGAGACACACCCACGTGTGAGTTTCGACTGACTCTCTGCCTACTCTCGTTCAGGTTGTCGTGGAAACCGACCCGCCCCCTCGCCAAGTGCACATCGTAGTGGGAACGGACTTGCCACCTCGCCAAGTGCACGTCGCAGTGGGAACGGACTCGCCACCTTGCCAAGCGCACGTAGCTGTGGAAACTGACCCGCCTCCTCGCCATTCCCACGAGGTTTTGGCTGTTCCGAGCAGAGCTCACGCGGCAGTTGGAACTGACCCGCTCCCGAGACATGCCCATGTGTCAGTTTCGACTGACTCTCTGCCGACGCTCGTTCACGTTGCCCTGGAAACGGATTCGCCACCGCGCCACGCCCACATTGCTGTTTCAACTAATGCACTGCAAGTTCACGTGGCAGTGGGGACCGACCTGATGCTGCCTCCTCCTTCTCACGTTGCTGTCCAGGAGGTGGCGATGGTGATGGGGTCGCCGCCTTCTCACGTTGCTGTCCAGGAGGTGGCGATGGCGATGGTGTCGGCGCCTTGTCACGTTCCTGTCCAGGAGGTGGCGATGGTGTCGCCGCCTTCTCACGTTCCTGTCCAGGAGGAGCTGGTGAGTTCTGTGGAGCCACCCTGGAGCTGGAGAGACTTCGGGATGGCTGTGATGGTGGCGGTCATGGCTCTGGTCCTGCGCTCCATCATCCTCTTCGCTCCTGAGGGCGCCCAGCCCCTTCCGGACCTGACCTCGTTGGTGACCAATCAACGGGTGCCTCCTGACCAAGCCTCGGTGGCGACCAGACCCTGGTCGTCTCGCAACCACGGCGTGGGAGGTTCTCGTCCAGAGCAGTTGCCTGCCTCGGCCTGGTTCCTGCTTCGTCGTTTGGTTCCTCACAGAGGTCGTCCGCCCGAATCACTCCGTGGGGACCCTGGTGCTTGGCGTCCGGGTCGTCCTCCTGACCTGTCCACCCGGACGCCTTGCGTTTGGTGGCCTGGATGGCCACCAGACTGGGGTTCGGGAGCCGTGCCTTTGAGGGGGGGTACTGTCATGATCCTGCCGCACGAGCTGTGCGGGTGCCTGCGCGGGTGCGCTGATTGGGGCGCTCTCATGCGGCCTGATTAGTCTGTGTATTTATATCACCCCGATGACGATTGGTCCCCGCCAGTTAGTTGATCTTCATGTCCCGTTCGTGTGCTCCGGTATCCCTGATCGAACCTGTGTGTACCGACCTTCGCCTGTTCTCTGACCAACTTTGTAAGCCTGACTCCTTCGTTACTTATGCCTGCTTTGATTGTTCTCCTGTGTACCGACTCCTGCCTGTCCGCTCACCTGCTCTCTTCGCCCGACGTCCCAACTACCGCAGCTGCAATGGACTGCCTGCTCGATTCCCTACCTCTGCATATAATAAACGTTTCTCCTTGAACTACCTTGCATCTTCCGAGTCCTGCATTTGGGTCCTACTCTCGTTCCGATAGGACGTGACAGAGATTTTCTCTTTTTTTTTTTTTTTGAGTTAAAAAAATGTCAAAAAAGCCAAAGTAGAAAGTACAGGATGAGATGGTGTATAATGTTAAAATTCCACCTTGGCACAGCCTGATTGAGGATGAAATCACAGACAATACAGTGCACAAAAAGCTAATGCTGAATTTTAAATATAGGAGGCAACATAACATCAACCTTAAAACTGTTTGGGAGCATCATTCAGCTTTCAACATGCATTGCCAAAGATATTCTGCAAGCAATAATTCAGTTTTACACCAAGAAAAACAAACAGATATCATTGTGGGTTGGAAAAAAAAAATGAAACAAAGTTGGAAGCGACCTTTCAAATTTTTGGTTCAGAGTTGGCTTGGTTGTGTTAGCAATGTATTTTTTTGTTGTTGTTGACATTTTCCTCATTTCGATCATTTTATAGGTTTGCAAAAACACAAAATTGTTCTTAAAAGTATTCTGAGTCGAATCTAAATGCTGTCATCTGAATCTTTGAATGAGCCATTTAGCTTCAAATGGATGACACTGATCTGACCACGGTATATACGTCTGATGTTGCTCACAGTGGTCAAAGTGAGTGGTCACGGCCTTAGTGTGTTTGCTCAGACACGATGTGAGAGTTCAGAAGCAATTGCTTGAAAAATGTCTATTATTTACTGATAACGAAACATGATGTTAATAATTGTCAAATTCACAAGTTTCAATCATTTACAATAACAAGAAATTAAAACGTTTTTGAATGGATACGATATAAACGTTATGAAAGCACGTTTGCATGCCATTACGCAAATCTGAACTCAATTTAGTTTCAGTTTAATTAGTTGAATTTGTTTTTGGGGTAAAGGTATGCACCTAAACAATGAACGATCATATTGTGTACATTTTGAAAACAGAATAGCATTTATTTATAGATGTACTAGATATATTTCTTTTATAATACAACTTGCACATTAAAATTGGTGATCATCCTTTGATCATGCTTGCAGCCCCCAGACCCCAGGCTATTTTCATTCAGTCAAATCACATGCCTGTTGTATAGAGATCGTGCGCCTACGTCATAAAATTGAGGGTGCCTTAGTGCCAGTCAAACCAAGCATTGTTGAAAGTTAATTCCATTGAGACGAAACAAAAATATGTCTGATAGCACAACACCCAGAGTTTTGTTCTATACAGTGAAACATTTAGAAGGTGATATTCAGCGAAGGTACGTGGAAAAGAGACACTCAGCATAGAGGACCCATATTTAATGCCAAAGTCAGTGTTGTCACGGATAAGAAATTTGACTGTTAATTCGCTTCCCTGTCTTGGACAACTGGATCTACACGTGTATCTGGTGAGTAAGTCGTCGAGATTTTACACAGAAGAGTTTGAAAGCGTATTAAACGCTGGACGCATACAAATACTTCATTGCTGGATCTGTTCTCAATCAGGAATAAATCCCACTTAGTGATGGACCCACTCAGAGTTTTTCCATACAAATACCAATATTTAAATAAATGTTGCTGGATGGGTTAAAGATGACATGTCCTGTAGAATTGAACGAAATAAGTCTCATTTTGTGATGGCAAATGTACAGTAAGTTGCAACTTGCAATACAACATCTTGTAATCCATAACTTGCATGAAATCTAACAATGATTTTGGACTAAGTTATTCCCGACATCGAAGGACTCATAATTTTTTAAAACTGACAACAACAAATCGAACTGGAGTTTTTGAAGATCAGACTTTATTACGTCTGTAACAAACCAAAAAGTAGTCATAGATTGATGTTGCTGTTTTTGAAATATAATCATGCATAGCCCATTTGTGGGGAATAAAATGTAGGACAGGAAGTCCTCTCCTCTGTATATATATCTCTGTGACAGTTTATGTTTAAAAAAAAAAAACCGCATTGTTCTCAAATGAGTCAATTTGGCATTCTAAATAATTCTTGATAATTTGAGATTGAGAAGAATAATTCCTACCTGAAATGAAGTGACTGCTACACAGGTGTGTGTTTGTCGTTGGGCACCATCCATCCCGTTTAATTTCCGAAATCCTTCGATCTTTTCAGATGGTATTTGTCAGAGATGTTCCTAGAAAAACGGCTAAGACAAGCCTGAGGACTGTAGAGAGTGAACTCAAACCATCCAAGATTGTCTTTCTCGCGATGGACAGACGGAGGACACACTGTGAGAGTGCGCTACCTCAGACTGCCAAAGTGGTAGTCACTGTCTGCTCTTTTTTATTGCATTCTCAGGTCAAAGGGTTACATGGTTACACAGTGAAAATGCTGACACAGATGGCTATACCAACAGCACACAAACACTAAGGTACATGTTTCTTCAAGGCTGCAAGGGTGTCCTGATAAACCCACAAGGCATTGTTTAAAGACATGTTTATGGCATTTGGGGGTATCCTCCTGCAGTAGAAGGGTGTTATCTCCTCCCAGTGTTGAGGAGTATCTCCTTAAGATCAGAAAGGAAACATGCTGAGGCCAGGATGGAGACATCGCTTCCCAGTGTTCAGGGGCATCATCTTGAGGTCGGCAGGGGGGGCATCGCCTCCCAGGTATCACTGGGTCACACTTCAAGACACGCACGCAGCTCACAAAGAGAACAATTCAGACTAAGACTAACAGAAACAAACGCATGATAAAACAATCCTTACAGCAACTATAGTAGTAATGATATACTTTTATCATGATAACTAACATTGTAATAAATTCTTTATCACAATGTGATGGTGAAGATAAAGCTTGCAGTCCATTGAGTATTTCTTTGGCATTGGCAGTCCTTTTAAAGCAGATTACTCATGCTTATTGTTATCAAAGGGAGGAACTCAGTTTTTTATATTCCATTTCCTCAACGCCAGTCCTCAATACAGATTGTGTATACACAGCAATGTAAGTTAAAGTCCCACTGACACCAAAAATCACATTTTAAAATAGGTATTGTTTTCAAAATTACAAATAATATTAGTCACTTTGATAATAGCAGTAGGAAAAAGTGAGCTGGGAGCATTTTATACAAGTGCAAAGTCCCACTCAACACAATCCACATCCCAGTGGTGGCCATATTTGTCTGTGATGTCATGTCCACACATCACAGTGGATCCCTGGGATTGATAACAAGCTGTGCCGTATGCAATGGCAGATGAACGAGAGCGATTTTTGGATTTTTCTGACTGCTCTTCTGAGACTGAAGCTCTCTTTAAGGAAGAAAACATCTCAGAAGCGAGTGAACCGATCAAGCCATATTTAGCTGATATCCGGATCACTTCACCACTGACACCAGACTCTAATGCAGATACAGACGAGTGGGCAGACGAGGAGGATGAGGGTATTTGGCCCATAATTGTTCGATTAACTAACCCTTCGACAAAAAAAAAAAAAAAAAGGGAAAAATAAAAAATACAATCACATTGTATAGTCGTATACAGGTGCATAGAGTGGTAAAGAATGTATACATACTGTAACATTTTGATATAATATTCGATGTCTTACGTTACACATTTATATATATTAGAGTAATGTGCGGCGCCAACCTGAGCTCTCAGACCTCCTTGGCGAGCTTGCATTTTACGATCGTTAGTGTAGCATGTTTGTTGCAACTGCACCAAAGATCAGAATCGACTCCGTGTATGTTTGTTTTAACTTGAACTAAGACAAAAAATGTCAACTACAATGACTAGTTGTGCAGCTGCTTTTAAAAGAAATGTGTCAATTGTGCCGACGACACTGCCAACCCAGAAGTAGCGCAGCAGTCCGAAACAACGATAGCTTGCCTCAATGGCTTGAGGCGGGTATCAAATCAACGTGAGCTCAAACTATGTCATACGAGTGTCATGGGCACATAAACAAAAAAAAAACACGGGAGAGCGCACGCAAATGAAATGGTCGCTTTTTTTAAAAAATGTGCCAATTACGCTCGTTTCTATGTAGTTTAAGCAAAGCAAGGCAAAATTATTTATATAGCGCATTTCATACACGAGGTAACTCAATGTGCTTTACATGATTAAAGGCATTTGAAAACAAAGAGATAAAACATTTAAAATGGGATAAAAACAATAAAAATGACAAACAATATTAAAAAAAGGCAATTAAAATTGGATACAGTGCAAGTAATAAGATCAAAAAGTGGATGTATTCTAAAAAGCATGAGAAAAAAGAAGAGTTTTCAACCTGGATTTAAAAACTTTCACAGTTAGGGCTGACCTCACCTCTGTTGACAACTTATTCTATTTGTGTGCAGCATAATAGCTAAATGCTGCTTCACCATGTTTGCTTTGGAGTCTGTGCTCCACTATTTGACCTGAGTCAGTCGATCTCAGAGCTCTACAGGGTTTGTAGTAATCCGTAAGCATTTCTTTCATGTATTCAGGACCTAAATCATTTAGTGATTTATAGACCAGTAGCAGAACTTTAAAATCTATTCTAAAGCTGACTAAAAGCCAGTGCAAGGACTTTAGAATTGGATTTAAATGCTCTGACTGCTTTGTTTTGGTCAGAACGGGAGCTGCAGCATTTTGAATGAGCTGCAGCTGTTTAATACTCTTTTTTTGGGAGTCCAGTCAGAAGATCATTACAGTAGTCAAGTCTACTTGAGATAAAGGCATGGATTAGCTTTTCCTGGTCGGCTTGACACATAAAGGACTTCAGTTTAGATATGTTTTTCAGATGGTAGGAAGCATTTTTTGTGATTGATTTGATATGACTGTTGAAAGTCAGGTCGCACTCAATCAGAACACCAAGTTTTCGGATGTGGTCTTTGGTTTTTAAAGATACAGAGTCCAATTGTTTACTAACAGCAATTCTCTTTTCTTTATTGCCAAAAACAATTGTCTGTTTGTTGTGATTTAGTTGAAGAAAATTTTGGCTCATCCAGTTATTTATCTGATTTAGACAGTGACAGGATACCTCAATTGCACTGTAGTCATCTGGAGACACTGCTAAATATAACTGTGTGTCATCTGAATCGCTATGATAGTCAAAATTAAAGTTTTGAAGAATTTGACCCAAGAGTAGCATATACAGGCTGAACAGGAGATGCCCAAGAACTGACCCTTGAGGGACCCCATAGGTCATTGCCAACCTTATATCATTTAGCACTTTGATAAGGGCAGATTCTGTACTGTGATGAGTTCGGAAACCTGATTGAAATTTGTCAAAAAGTCCATTTAAATTCAAGATATTGTTGAGTTGGTTAAAAATAACTTTCTCAAGAATCTTGGCTATGAATGGGAGATTTGAGATGGGTCTATAGCTTCCTAACATGGAATCATCCAGTGCTCTGTTTTTATAGAAGAGGCTTAACAGCAGCTACTTTGAGAGCTTTGGGAAACTCGCCAGACTGAAGTGGGCAATTTATTTGCTGCAAATCAGGTAGCACTGACTTCACAATAGTTTTGAAAAAGTCAGATGGTATTGAGTCGAGACAGCTCGTTGATGGTTTCAACTGCTGGAGAGTTTTCTCTCCAGTTTTTGGGTCAACTGTATTAAATTCTGACAAGTTAATAGAGTATTTTTCTGGGTGGCTTCAAATGTGAGATCATTCTATCTTTTTGCTGATTTGTGCTGACATTTGACCTGATGGATTGTATTTTTTACTAAAATAACAGGCAAACCCATTGCATTTGTCAGTTGTTATGAGTTCTGGATCTATCTGATTTGTGGGGGTGTAAGCTTGTCAACCACAGCAAATAGAGCACGAGTATTGTTGAGGTTCTTACTGAGGATTTCAGAAAAGTGTTGCTGTCTAGCTCTAACTAACGCTTGGTTAAAATTACAAAGATAATGTCAATCGAGGTCATCGTCAATTTGGAGTTTAGTTAAGCTCACGTTGTTTTGATAGCCACCTGATGGCATAGTGAAAGATGCTACAGATTGGAGCTGAATGGAGGGTGAGAGGCTACGCTGCGCAACCCAAACTCTTGGGATTAATTTTTTTTTCTCACAAACGCTATGGATGGCACGGAGGATGACGTGCGAGGGGAGCAAGGTGGGATGTTCATGATGCAATCCAAGAGGCACCAGAACTGTACCAAGTCATCAATGATGAGTTTGACAGTGATGCACCAAAGGTAGCTACTATGGATCTTTTTCGGATTGGAGATGAGTCAGATGCTTCTTTTGAAGGCTTGGCAAAGGATGTGTAATGTAGTGGATAAGGTACACTATGCACAAATATTTGATGCAAAAAATAACTAATATGTGTTATCAACAGTATTAATAAAGTGTTGTCCCATCATTGAGCATTTATTTTATTCGGTTGAGGGATTCTGTTCTGACAATTACAGGGACCAGGACAAGCGTGTCTTGTGGCCTGTCCCAAGTTACATATTATCGCTACAGCAGCACATGCACAAGGTTTATTATTAATGATTGTTGTACGGACAGTTTTTTTAAAAACAATACAAGCACAAACCTAACAAAATATAAATACAGATCATTCCCAATATTTTGAGCGTATGGGTAGAAGCAAATTGTTGGTGCACATTGTACATAGGTAGAAGGGTTTTCCTGTTTTTTTTTTTTTTTCAACTTTGGGGGTGCGCTTTATACTTCAGGACACATTATAAATTACAATATTCAGAACATTCATGTGACTATACGTTTTTTTGCTAGTTAGCCCGTGTTACATGCTACTAAACTGTCTTTGTACTTCTATTTTGTTGTTGTTTTGTATTATATTGTATTGTGTGTGATTAAATTGTCTTAAAAGCAACACAAGTGCTTTGTTATATTTTGCTGATTTGACCGAGGGGATTTATTCTAAATTCACATGTAACATATGCTATAAACTGTGAGACAAATTAGTCCCCGCCCCAACTATTATTTTCTTTTGTAAACGTATGAAGAGTGAATCCATCCTCCTGAGTGTTCAAACAAAATCCAGCAATTCAACAAGCTGGCTTTTTGGCTAACACGATTTAAAAAAATGTAATTTTTCACTGGTACAATAGGTATAAACCAATATAAACACTTGACTCCGCTACTGCAAGAAATGTCAACATTCTGACTTGCTGTGAAAAAACAGATGGGTCCATTCCGGATGATTATTTTTGGTTAAAAACATACAAAAATTTTATGTTTTACGTGTCAGTGGCACTTTAAAGGGCCACTGACATGCCTATATACACGTTGAAATAGATATTATGAAAACTACATATACTAATATTCACTTCAATGTCTATATGAAAAAAAAATGGCTAGAGAGTTGTCATGGGAAAGTTGGGGAAGTCTCACACGACATCCCAGTGGTAGCCACATTGCCTGCTATGTCATTTACAGCTGTGATATTGGGACAATCGCCATTGAGAAGATACTGTGCCACTTGCTATAGGAGATGAGGAGCAGAGAGTTTTGGATTTTTCTGACGCCCCTTCTGACACTGAAGCTCTTTTTGAAGAAGAGAACACCTCACAATCAAGTGAAGTGACCGGGGCAATACCACCTTATCATTTCGAGCTATATTTAAATGATATGCGGATCACTTCTAAATAACATCTGACTCCCCGAGAATATGGATGACAGTATGTAGCATACTCAGGAGGACCCAAGCCGGGCGAAGTAACAGTCATGGGGCTCCACTCCGATTGAGATTGACCGTCATGTTTACCTTCTTCCATTTTCTAATGATTGCTCCAACAGTGGACCTTTTTTCACCAGGTTGCTCGGCAATTTCTTTGTAGCCCTTTCCAGCCATGTGGAGTTGTACAATTTTGTCTCTGTTGTCTTTGGACAGCTCTTTGGTCTTGGCATGTTACAAGTTTGAGTCTTACTGATTGTATGGGGTGGACAGGTGTCTTTATACACTAACGACCTCCCACAGGTGCATCTGATTCAGGATAATACATGGAGCAGAGGTGGACTTACAGGTCTTTAAATGTCAAAATTCTAGCTGATGGACAGGTGTTCAAATACTTATTTGCACCTGTATCACACAAATAAATCGTTAAAAAAAATCATACATTATGACTTCTGGATTTTTCTTTTTAGATTATATTTCTCACAGTGGACATGCACCTACAATGAAAAATTCAGACCCCTCCATGATTTCTAAATTGGAGAACTTGCAATATAGCAGAGCGTTCAAATAACTATTTTCTTCACTGTACAAGACTTTACGATGACTTGATCGGTTTTGTCATAATTCACATTCAATTACATCATTGATTGGCCCTGAGAAAGACATTTACTCCGCCTCACCATCATGCATGGTATTTTTATGTAGTAGTATTTATCTAGGTTTTTTTTGTCTTTTGATGCAGTAAATATCTGACGCCCAATTAAGTTATAAAAACAAACATCGACATGGTGTGAGAGACAAGGCGGCTGAGAGAGTGCACGTAATGTGAGATCAGACAAGACAAATTTGCTTTTTCCTGATTGCACTGTGAGACTACTGCAAGAAAATATTTTATTCCGATACCTTTGTATCCATTTTTTTTAAATCAGTAGGCTTTTATCTGGTCAATAAGGTTGGATCTCAGTGACTGTATTATCTTAGAAAATAGGGGTGAGGGGTGGCGTTAATGGTAACTCATGCTCAGGACAGGAACAGACATTCTTGTAAGACTTGTACTTATCAAGCTCACAAGCCACCAAATATTACACTGCCAAGCAAGGTAATGATAGCGCGGATGGTTGTTTGTAAACATACTGCCATTCTCTTGAACACATAAGACCAGAGCAACGAATTCCAACTTTTTGGAGCCAAGGCACATACTATACACTAGAAAAATCTCAAGGTACACCAAAAACAAAAATGTCACAAAAGGTAGATACATTAATTGCTGTTTATAGGTCACTTGCACAACTTCAGAGCAGGTGCATTGTGGGTAAGAATTTTTTGTGTGTCAGCCATTTTGGGAGGTTGTAAACAGTTCTTGAAGTTTGTCTACATACCAGCATCGTGTTCATTGTATCTGCACTTTCTATGATGTTTTCCAAGTATTTCGAGGATCTGTCGGCTGGCAGAAAATCAGTTTATGTGAGGATCTGGACCCGTATAGTCTATCGAAGGATGATTTTGCGACTGAAAAATGTTGGCCGAGAGTGGAATACCACGACATTGTGAACTACTTGGTGCTTACAACCAACAGCCTTACTAACCAACAGATGAAGGCCTACAATTGACCCTGAAGTGACGTTACGCCCCGTGCGCTGACGTAAGACAAACAGTAAAAATGGCAAATACAATACAATACATTCTGAACTGAGACAGACTCCATGCTTCTGATTTCATTCAAATCAACGATATATTATAGATTCTAAATACAATACATTCTTAACTGAGAGAGAGACGCCATGCTTCTGATTTCATTCAATCATTCACACGTAGCAATGTTATGCTAGCGGAGAACGTCTCATTCATTTATACGAGACGTGTATTAAAAATCAAATTTAGGGCATATTTTCGTGCAAACACAGTCTGGTTAAGCTTCTGGCCGCGAGCCAGCAAGAAATCAATACGTTTGTGCAGTCCGATCATCACTAAATATCGCTGAACAAAGAATAAGTGTGTCAATCGTTCACACGTAGCAATGTTATGCTATCAGAGAACGTCTCATTCATTTATACGAGACGTGTAATAAAAATCAAATTTAAGGCATATCTTCGTGCAAACACAGTCTGGTTAAGCTTCTGGCCACAAGCCACCAAGAAATCAATACGTTTGTGCAGTCCGATCATCGCTAAATATCGCTCAACAAAGAATAAGTGTGTCAATTGTTCACACGCAGCAGTGTTATGCTAGCGAAGAACTTCAAATTCATTTATACGAGACATGTATTGAAAATCAAATATAGGGCATACCTTCGTGCAAACATGTGTTCCGGTTGATATTAGATGGATTTAGTTGATGATGCGGTCTTCCACAAAGTTTTATCCATCGAAGGCATTTTTCGTACTGGGTCTTCGGTTTTGGAAAGGGTACGAATCGAACTCCACCAACTAGCCTTTCAAGATACCTGTCGTCACTATTACAAAGTCCGTGACTACACCTCTTAACCATATTTTTCGCTAAATAACCCAAATACACGATAAAACGCTAACTAAACCTATACTGGACCATTCAATGTTGTCAGAGAAAATGGCGGGAGCAAAAACGGGCTTTGGTCTATGCAGATCTCTGGCCTCTGATTGGTCAGTGACGCGGATTGCGCAATATCCACGGAGGGGTCAATTACTTTGTAAGCGGGTGGATTCAGTGTCCTCTGCAAAACGTTGTCTGAAGAAAAGGTTTTAATTGCTGCCCGAGTAAGTAACTTGTAATCACCCGGGACAGAGTGCGTAACTCACTGTTGTTGTTGTTGTTGTTTCTGCTTCGCCATTATGCCCTTTTCAGGTCCGACAAATCGGACCGATTAGGGAAAAAGATCTATGACAAATAAATATTACACCATCTTTTAAATTTATTTGAAGGAGCATTAAGTAATGTGACAATAATTAAAATGTACAAGGTGTAAACTACTAAATACTAACAAATTGTAGCGTGAATGTCTGAATGTAGCCCTAATAGTAATACTAGCCCTAATACAACAGTAGCGGCTTTCTATTTGTTCACATTTGCCTTACTCAAATGTCAACATATAGAAAGCCGCTACTGTTGTACTAGGGCTAGCGTGAATGATGCCCTGGTAGGTGGTAGGTGCTACATGCATACTTGTTTTGTTTTTAACATATATACGGTATATTTCCTTCTTGAAAATAATTTGACGTTTACAGACAGTAAACAGACACCAAAATCACAACACACATCCATACGTTTGTATCCTAAACTGTAGATGAAAAGCCTGTCACTGGCGGCTGATTTCGATCAGCGGCCGAGTTGAATGTACATGTAGACCTGTCAAACACCGTTAGTCTTGTAATATAAAACACAGCAAACAACACATGTAAAAATAGCAGGAGGAGGATATGGTCAAAGTGCAATACTAGGCTTAAACTTACCACTTATGAAGTGATCGCTGCACACATGACTTGAACTTGTGCGACGAGTGAGATCTGCACGTGAGATATTACTGAGCCACTTCGCTTGCCGTTTGCTCTACATTTCTTCTGTTTGGGGTCCTTGGTGCGTAATTATTTTCGGAAATCGGAAAAACTGTTCCCTTCTTTGCTGAACTTGTTATAGCAGCCAATAACACAACACGTGTGCAGCATCGTCTCAGAAGTCAAAAAGCGTTTTATGTAATCTAATCTAACCAGCGAAATGAAACCTCCCAATATGGCGGCCAGAAAAAATTCAAAACGGATGTGACGTCACCTGCAAGTCACCTATACCTACTGCTATCTCATCGAAGACCATTACATTGTTCTGTCCATCACTATTCCTCGCTGGCACAAATAGATAGACATACATTATTTTTTATAAATATATATTTTTTAACAATTCTTACACAGGTATAAACATCAAATGAGTTGTTTTTTTTTTTAAGAGACTCACAGTGATTAGATTGGTTCTCATTTTTTTAAACTCGGTGATCGCGACCAAAAATCTTGTTTGTGTCAAGCCAAATTAATAGGAGTGTACGATCTTAAAAAAAACATTATTACTAAAATTACTATTTTTTGGATTCAGATACACTGTCCTAGACAGTGACGACGAGTAAATGTCTTTTGCCAAGCCGATCAATGATGTAACTGGATCAGCGAATTACCACATGAAAATCAATCGACCAATCAGTAAAAAATGCTAATTTTCGGCAGTTTCCAAAAAGGAACCCCTTTTGAGGATAAGCGGCTTGGAAATTAGATGGATTCTGAATGTTTTTGTTGAATAATGTCAGTAATATTTAATCAAAAACAATCCTAGAGTTTAAAAAATATATTTATCTTTTACAATGCACAATTACAAGTTTTACTGTTTCCTTTTGTTGACTTTAGTGCTTTGCCATTTTCACACAAAATGTCTAAATGTATTTCTTGAAATAATTAAGATGTCCAATTTTCTCTTGGATTATGCGGTGCAAATTGTGTCGAGTGCAGAAAGTGTTGGGATCATCATGTGAAAATGTGTGCAAAAACGACAGGAGAGTACAAGATAGATGTTTATGGACCAAAAAAGGAGGAGGAGCCACAATGTCAACTACTGGACGCTGTGTTCAATCTACAGCCTCGAATTGTCTTACGCAGAGCAGGTTGGTTCATTTGTTGCATGCATTCTAATTTGAATGATATTCTTATTTATGGGTCTCGTTTGATGATGCATTTTCAGTCACTCACATTTGAAGAATGTACGGGTGTGGTCCACCAGTCATGCCCGCAGATATAAACTTGCAGGTGTGTGTTGTTTGTAATTATGACTCGACCCCTTTAAGTGTGGAGAGTGGTGGTGTCAGGTAAACTAGGAAGTAGAAATAGGCTGAGAGTGTGCGACAAGTGAGCAACTGTGCAGAGGCGCATCTTAGAGGCACCATTGGTCAGGACTACACAAAATATGACGTCTTTCAATGTGTATGTATTTCTACTCGTAACAAATTTTACACTGTAATTTTTTGTGCTCAACTGTGCATATTTGCAAGTGCGATGGCGCGTATGGGCCCGTCAAATCACAGTGACTGATATGGCTATGCATAAAATGACATTTGGGAGTTCAGAACAAATAAGTTCATTATTTGTACATCACTTATAATAAACACTTATAAATTCCAAACTAAATAAAATGGATAAGTCATACATGATACTGCTAGTCCAATGATACTTATGTGATGTCGATGACTCGGAGGATTTTTCATATTAACAGATTAATATAACAGCAAATTAAAATAAAAAAATAGATACCGGTATATTACTAAATTGGGAAAAATAACATTTTAAAACTTCTTGTTTACAGATTGTTATAACATAACTGTAAATTTTAAAATAAAATAAATACATAACTAAAGTAGAAAACAAAAATTTCAAACTCAGAAATAATAATTTCCAATTTCAATGGATTAGTAGAAGATATAAAACAGTATATAAAATTTTTCACCAATAAAAATTCTTGCTCTGACAAACAATCTGAAGAAAAGTTAAATGCACTGGCCTGTTAAGGAATAAACACGAACGGTCTATACCCACAATGTTTTGAAAATGCTGAAAGTTTAGTTCAACATAATCTGCGTTGGTGGTTGCTTCAGCTCCCTCCAAAGATTTTCGATTGGGTTTAGGTCTGGAGACTGGCTAGACCACACCAGAACCTTGATATGCTTCTTACGGAGCCACTCCTTGGTTTTCCTGGCTGTGTGCTTCGGGTCATTGTCATCCTGAAAGACCCAGCCACGACCCATCTTCTATGCTCTGACCGAGGGAAAGAGGTTGTTCTCCAAAATCTCACAATACATGGCCGCGGTCATGCTCTCCTTAAACTGGAAATCTAGTGCTTTGCATGAACAATTGGGCATGTAATATGTACCCTATTTTGACAATGTGATGTTAAATCCTCTCTCATTTAATAGTATTTTGAGAAGATTTTTATCGCCAATTACGAATTTTCAGGGGCGCTGCCATTTTCGCGAGTCACATGACCTACGTGCGCAGAATCTCTCGATTACATGGCACCCCATCATGCCCAGCTCTGATTTCTTGGATTTATCCTCATCTGATGAAGAAATAGTAGTATCGGTTGATCGGGAAGACGAGGGAATACTTCCATACAGATTTGAACCTCTGGCTGTAAATGTTGAATATTCGGATGGAATGATGCGGAGTTACTCTTAGCTACTCTGAGGCCTACGCGCGGTACATAAGTGTGTAAACAAAGGCCCCGGAGCTCCGGGCTGGCAGCCGCGGATGTTTCTTCAGACGGGAATGACGCGGAGTCTGACACGCAAGCTCCGGCGCCGAGCTTCCAGGGGGCGAAGGCTGTTAGCCCCGGATGCCGACGCTAGGCTAAAGGCCTCCGCCGGCACTGAAGCTTGGCTAACGGCCTCCCCGGACGTGGAAGCCCGGCTCGCGGCCCGCCGCTGGAGCTCGTAGCCCGCCTTCGGCAGCGGCGGAGGCCTTTGGCCTAGCTTCGGCGTCCAGGGCTAACGGCCTTCGCAGCCTGAAAGCTCGACTCGCGGCCCACCAACATAGCTCGCTCATCTGACTCCGCGTCATTCCTGTCCGAAGAACCATTCGCGGCTGCCGGCCTGGAGCTCCCAGGGGCCTTTGTTTACACACTTATGTCGCGTGTAGGCCTCCGAGTAGTCAGACTCCGCGTCATTCTGCCCGAAGAACCATCCGAATATTTACAGCCACAGGTTCAAATCTGTATAGAAGTATTCCTCCGTCTTCCCGATCAACCGATACTGCAACTTCTTCATCAGATGAGGATAAAGCCAAGAAATAAGCGCTGGGCATAATGGTGTCCCATGTAATCGAGGGTTTGGAATGTCACATTCGCGCACGTAGGTCATGATGCTACCACCCCCATGCTTCACAGTAGAGATGGTGTTCTTGGGATGGAACACATCATTCGTCTTCCTCCAAACACGGTGAGTGGATTTATGACCAAAAAGTTCAATTTTGGTCTCATCTGACCACAAAACTTTCTCCCATGACTCCTCTGTATCATCCAAATGGTCATTGGCAACCTTAAGACGGACTTTGACGTGTGCTGGTTTATGCAGGGGAACCTTCCATTCCATGCATGATTTCAAATCATGACATCTTGGTGTATTACCAACAGTCACATTGGAAACGGTGGTCCTAGCTCTTTTCAGATCATTGACCAAGTCCTGTCGTGTTGTCCATCTGGATTCTTCTTTTTAGATTATCTCTCTCACAGTGGACACACAACTACGATGAAAATTTCAGACGCCTCCATGATTTCTAAGTGGGAGAACTTGCAATATAGCAGGGTTTTCAAATACTTATTTTCTTCACTGTATATCGCAGAAATGTTTTCAGTGTAACTGGATTTCCTTTGACATGGCTCATGATGTTGATGACTTTCAACGTAAATGTGCTCGCAGTACGTGAAGAAGTTCTGAACTTGCGCTTTTGCATCATGTCTGAACATGCTTTGCACAGTTAACTTGCATTTCCTATTTCCGGGTGAATACTGATTGCTTTGTTAACAACGTTTATGAAATAAACACGTAAATTAATGTTGAGACTTCATAAAATAAGCGATGTCTTTCAATAGCTCTGCATTTCTACTTGTAACAAATTTCACGCGTGTGATTTTTCGTGCTCGACTGTGAAGATTTGCAAGTGCAAAGGCTTGCGGGCTCGAACGTGCCCGTCAAATAACAGTGACTGCATTTTACAGAACATTATTAATCTCCTGTCTTTCGACTGACAACCAATTCAGGGTGTCGTCCGCCATTCGGCTGAAGTCTGCTGGGAGAGGCACTCCCACGACCCTTGTGAGGATAAGTGGCTTGGAAAATGGACTCACACACACACACACATATATATATATATATATATGGTGGACTCAGTTTTGAAGACAAAAATCTCGACCAAAAGGGTAAACGCGAGAACAAAATGTCTGTAGTAGGGCGCCCAGTTGAAAAGTTAGGTCTCCTTTTCAAGGCTGCTTAGATTCAGCCAGGGTGAGCAATTGATCTTTGCAAGGGGACGTGAAAAACCTGAATTGTGTCAGAGGGCCACACCATTTATAACTTCAACATAATTCTCAACTTGGTGCCATTGTAAAATGCATTCAATTCTATATTTTGAACATGTTGCAATGGTAATTGGAATAAAAGTATGCTGTCAATATTTATAGAAATAGGTCAAATAAGTAATCCATCCATCCATTTTCTGAGCGGCTTATCCTCACGAGGGTTGTGGGAGTGCTGGAGCCAATCCCAGTTGTCATCGGGCAGGAGGCAGGGTACACCCTAACTGGTTGCCAGCCAATTGCAGGGGTGAAATAATATGTAAAATTAGAAAATACTCCTGTAAAACTAATACACGAAAACTGCTGGGATAGGTTCCAGGACTCCCGCGACCTTTGTGAGGATAAGCATGTCAGAAATAGGATGGATTCGGAATCAGTCCATTTTATTGTTCATTGTTTATTGTATAAGTTCTCTAACACCAACTGCCCTCATGTCTTCCTTCACAACATTCATCAACCTTCTCTTTGGTCTTCATCTCGCCTTTTTGCCTGGCAGCTCCATCCTCAGCACCCTTCTAAGATCATTTCTAATCCTATCCAACCTGCTCACTCCTAGCGAGAACCTCAACATCTTAATTTGTGCCATCTCCAGTTCTGCTTCATCCTCAGCACCCTTCTACCAATATACTCACTCTCTCGCCTTTGGATATGTCAAAACCATCGAAGTCTGCTCTTTTGAACCTTGTCTCCAAAACATCAAACTTTGGCTGTCCCGCTAATTAACTAATTTCTAATCCTATCCAACCCTCCGAGCAAGAATCTCAACATCTTCATTTCTGCCACCTCCATCTCTGCTTCCTGTTGTCTCTTCATTGCCACTGTCTCTAATCCGTACATCATGGCCAGCCTCACCTCTGTTTTGTAAACTTTGCCCTTCATCTTAGCAGAGACTCTTCTGTCACATAACACATCAGACACCTTCCACCAGCTGTTCCAACCTGCTTTGACCCGTTTCTTCACTTCCTTGCCACAGTCACTGTTGCTCTGGATTGTTGACCCCAAATATTTGAAGTCATCCACACTCGCTATCTCTTCTCCCTGGAGTCTCACTCATGCCACTCCCCCCTCTCATTCACCCACATATACTCTGTTTTACTTTGACTAATCTTCATTCCTCTCCTTTCCAGTGCAGGCCTCCATCTTTCTAATTGTTCCTCCACCTGCTCCCTGCTTTCACTGCAGATCACAATATCTGCGAACATCATGGTCCAAGGGGATTCCAGTCTAACCTCATCTGTCAGCCTATCCATTACCACTCATAAGCACGTTTTAAAAACACACACAAGAACACAAACTCTAGAGAAACCTTTTTCCTGCTCAGGTGCGACCAAAGATTCTCTTCTAAGTATCAGGCTCAGACACACAAGTGTTCCTGTAGGAAATGCCATGACCAATGTATAAAATGAAAGTAGTTTCTGTGATTGACTGACAATCAACATTATTGTACAGAGCTTGTGCACCTACGTCACAAAAACACGTGACTTTTGTTTACGTCGCCATATTGCCAGTCGAACAAAACATTGTTCAATGCTCAGTTGGTTGGAGATGACACGAAAATCTCTTATAGCGCGATACCCAGAGTCTTATCCGATCCCGTTAGATATTTCGGAGGTAAAAATAAATGAAGGTACATGGAAAAATTAGATAAACATGGAATAGAGGTACAGGTGCAAAGGACAAGAGCTTTGTGGGTGTCCAAATAATAGGTAGGTGTGTAAAGAGGGAATGCGCCTACGTTATAAAATTTGTGATTTTTATTTACGCCGCCATATGCAACGCAACGAAAATATGTATGATAGCACGACACCCAGAGTTTTGTCCAATACCATTAAACATTTAGAAGGTGATAATAAATGAAAGTACATGGAAAAATTAGAGACACTTGGCATAGAGGATCCATTTTTAATGCCGAAGTCAATGTTTTCGCCGCTAAGAAATTGGACTGTTAAATCGATTCCGCTTGTCTTGGACAACTGGATATACACATGGATCTGGTGAGTAAGTCGTCGAGATTTACACAGAAGAGTTCGAAAGCATATAAAAGTCTTAAATACTTAAATACTTCGTTGCTGAATTTGTTCTCAATCAGGAATAAATCCCACATAGTGACTGTCAGGTTTAAACCCAACCGCTGGACTACATATGCAAATGAAGAGACAGAAGAGGTCTTCAATTTTGCCCGTATGGGGAGAAACGGGTTTGGCTGACCAGCTGCAACTCCAACACCTGTTTTGAGTCAGCCTTACCGGTGTCCCTCTTTTTGTTGGTTTCTCAGGTCAAAAGGTTACAAATTCAAATGGTGAAACAGATGGCAATACCAATATAAAGACGAATACTAAAGTAAACATTTCTACCAATGATGTTGAGGAGCATCTGCTTTGAAGTCAGCAAGGGGGTGCATCACTCCTCAAGGTGTCGCTGGGTCACACTCCAGGTCACACAGTCGCCTGGAAGGATAACAATACCGAAGGAGAACAATAGAAACAAATACATGATAAAACAATGAATCTAACAGTGACAGGGAGATGGCTCTTCAACACGGAAGCGTGTTCGGCCACATGTTTACCTTTGCTGGAATCCATCTATCTTTTCAGCTCGTGTTCAATACAAATACCAATATTTAAATAAATGATCCCTGGTTTTACACAAACTGTCATTCATTAACTATGATTTAAAAAAAAAAAGAGGACAGAGTCATGTCCACGGAACATACACGGAAGCGATTGCAGACACGTTAACCTCCGTAAACCTCTCTGCTGCGACAGACTGTTTATTTTCTTTTTTTAAATATGCATTGTTCTCAAATGAGCCAACTTGGCGTTATAAATACTTCTTGGTAATTTGAGATTTAGAAGAATAATTCCTACTTGATATGAAACAATCGCAACACAGGCGTATGTGTATTTTGGTTGGGCACCATCCATCATGTTTAATTGCCGAAATCCATCAATATTTTTTGGTCTTTTCAGCTGGTATTCCATAGAATGATCTCTTTGAATATCTGTCTCATCTTTTGTGACAACCAACAGCACAAGTCTCGGGCAATTAGAAAAATCTACTCTGGTTCAACGGCAGTGCAGAGCAGCTAGGTTTGACTGGCATTATGTCGCCATGCAAACTGAGACGTCACGTGCACGAGCTCTATTCTTTGTACCAACTTATATTGTATCTATCTTTGACCCATAACAAAGGTTTCTTGTCCCCAAAATGGGGCTGATCTGATTTGACCTTATCTGTTCCATGAAAGCTAAAATATTGGGGTAATAATTAAAATATTATATATCCGTGCATTTTCCGAGCCTCTTATCCTCACAAGGGTCATGGGAGTGCTGGAGCCTATTCCAGCTAGCTTTGGGCAGGAGGTAGGGTACACCAGAAACTAGTTGCCAGCCAATCGAAGGACACATGGAGACAGACAACAGTCGCAAAAACCCTCAAGGGCAATTTGGAGTCTCCAATCAATGCATATATATAGGATGTCTACGTTGAGTGGAATCCAGCGCAATTTTTTCCTTTCGTATCCTGAATTTCTTTCGTCAGCCTTGAGTAGATCTTTCTGCATATATTTCTTTGGGACATAAAGCCACATTTCTAGGAATTCAAGGAATTCATTCAAGGAAGTAAGACTTACCCTGCAGTGTTGTCATTTTTTACATTTATCCATCCCAATCCATACATTTATGGGTTCTTTTGTTTGTTCCACCTGATAGCTACAATATATAAAATATGGCTAATTTCAAATTACTAATTCATAGTATGGCACATTCCTTTTCCCACTTCTGCTGTGCCAGTGCTTTTAATGTTGGATTTTGATGATGAAAATGGGGGGTGTTCAAATGGGAATTAATTTACTAATTGCTCCAAAATGTAGTCATTTTCTTGAGCATGGATTAATTTTTCCAATGTTTTAGTCATGTCAAGATCAAGTAAATTAATAATTGGTCCAAATAGACTGAAAAGAAACTTTGGCTTTTGGTGGTAGTGTATGTGATCCTTAATAAAATACACTTGAAATACAAAGCTGACTCAATTTGCTTGTACATCAAATCCAAATGCTCTCTTAAAAAGAAATAAAATGTTTTTTGTCCATTGGAAATCTTCCAAAAACAAAATGCCCACACTTAAAGCCAGGGGTCGGTTACCTATGGCTGGCGAGCCACACCTGGCTCTTTTCGTGATTGTGTATGGCTCGCAGAGCCTTCATAACGACATACTGTATACAGCAGGGGTGCTCAACGTGTCCATCGATCGTGAGGAAGTCCTGGTTGATCGCGTGAATGTGTGGCCAAAAAAAGAAAAGATGTCCGTCTTTTTTTTTTTTTTTTAACCTTTGGGCACCACACGTATCTTCTTTCTTTGGCGTACCTGGCGCCGCCCACTCCTCTGCTCTTACAGTGGTATACCTATAATTACAAATATTACAGTCCTTACGCAGCCTATCAATGTGGTTTATAATGACAGAGTGCTGTCCAAAAACAGAGTGGCCACCACTGGAATTTTTTTTACATAAAGACATTCCTCTGTCGGCAAGCATTGTTGGCAAGCGCACATAAGTGGGACAAATGAAAAAAAATCAACCTGCAGACCAGCTGATTGGGAAAACTCGGAGCGGACTTCCCGTCACATACGCACACACTCCGGTGTGTGAATATTGCTGTACTGACAATGTTTGGTTATACCTACACATACGAAAAATCTTTCTCACATTTAAAAACAAAAACATTAACACAAACCTACGATCATGAATAACGGATGGAAGTCTCAAAAGTTGCCTGACGTTTGGTTTAATGTCATATGAAGCAGACGACTAAGCCATCAGCAAAGAAGTTGCATTAATGGTAAAAAGTGCTTTTGTTATCATTTGTTAGCAACAGTATAATGTTTAAATTAATTTTGAGACTTATTGTACTCTTAGTTGTGTTGGTCTAACATAAAATGCACGAATACACTTGTATTTAGTTTTAAAAATATTGGATGGCTCTTTGGGAATTACATTTAAAAAAAATTGCCATTTATGGCTCTCTCAGCCAAAAAGTTTCCCGACCCCTGCTTTAAGCAAAACATGGCCCAAGCACAAATGCCTTCATGAAAAACTCCAAATTAAGGCATTGTGGAAGATCATAGCAGACGGCCTCGAAGCTCCACTCGGGTCGTAACGACATGAAGTCATGCTCTTCTCATGCTGCTGATGATAATAAAAAGTCAGAATGTGATATGACATGTGAAGAGTTTGTTTTCAAAACAAGACGTAGGCATTTTTTTCAGATTTACGAAACCCGCGCCAAAATTATCCATTCGGAGCTGGATAATTTTGGCACGAGTTTCGTAAATCTGAAAAAAATGCCCATGTCTCGTTTTGAAAACAAACTCTTCATGTCATACTGACAACAAGCAATGGAAATGTTCTCAGTATGGGAAATCAAATGACCAATTTCCCGAGTACAATAAACTCCTTAAAACCCTTCTTAAGAATGACTCCTAAAAAAAGAATCATCTCACCACTTTTACTGCCATTGATTTGAACAATATTTAACATTTAATATTGTTTACCATTTCAACCATATATTTGCCTTGAGGATGCTAGTGGTAAAGTACAGAAAAAGTCAGAAAGAGCTACATTGTGTCTTTTTGGAGCTAGAGAAAGCCCATGACAGAGTAGAGGGAACAGCCCCTTCCTGTTTGCTTTGGTGATGGATCGGCTGACAGATAAGGTTCGACTGGAATCCCCTTTGGACCATGATGTTTGCAGATGACATTGTGATCTTTAGTAAAAGCAAGACAAAGACGAGACAAAAGCTCCACATTTGTCAGAAGTCATGACAAATAGTGGAAAGAATGAAGGAAAAGAAAGTTGCAAAAAAAAACTTTCTGTTGTAATATACAGTAACTAAATAAGCAACACTTCAAACATGTTGAAATCTATCAAAATATAGATATTGCATCAAATATTCACAGCAATTTTAAACTGGAAAGTGCATCAGCACATACATTGTCTCTAACTTTAATGTGCTTGATCACAAGATTGAACCCTTGCAAAGTCAAACTCGACCTCATAAGTCTCATAAGACAAATGTGTCAATTTCTCATCAAGTGGAGCTAACACTTCAGAATTCCACAACCTTAGTGTAAAATTATCACTCAGACCATCAACATTGTCATTGACATGTATATCATCGTCATCAAAAGTACTATCAATGACTGGGGAAGTGTAGCAATACAACTGACTTGTTTGGTTTCTACTCTGTTATATTTCTTCATCATGTTCACATGACATAACCTTTTGTGTCTAGTGTCTTGATAATCTTTTTGTTTATCAGATATGGACCTTGATATCTAGCTCTGAGTAGTTGTCCAGGTATGGGAAGTAAGACTAACACTTTTTCACCAGGAATAAAACTTCTTTCTTTTGACTTTTTGTCATAATTTTGTTTCATTTAGGCTTGAGAAGTTTTCAAGTTTTGGCTGACCAACTCACAAGCTTTTGAAAGCCTGTTCCGAAAAGTAGAAGCATAGTCCAAAAGATTGATCTCAGGATTGGAACTGAGCCATTGCTCTTTCAGATGCTTTCGTGGCCCACGTACATTGTGACCAAAAACAAGCTCAAAGGGACTAAATCCTAAACTTTCCTGAATCAATTCCCTGACAGCAAACAACAACAAATGCCCACCCCCATCCCAATCCTTCTGTTTCAAAACAATAAGTCTTGATCATATTTTTCAAAGTTTGGTGAAACCTCTCTACTCCTCTCATTTCCCGGGACTCTGGATGATAAGCACTAGACTTAACCTGCTCTGTGGCCAACTGATGCTTCGCTTGTTGAAATACCTTGGACATTAAATTTGAGCGCTGATCAGAAAGAACAACTTTTGGCAACCTAACTAAGGTAAAAAACGTGATCAAAGCCTTGATAATCACAAGAGCAACAATCTTACGGATAGGAAACACCAAAAGAAATCTGGTAGAACCACACATGATAGTGAGCAGATACTGATTACCAGATCTGGTTTTCTGGCAGGGGACCAAGAGTCAATGATAACTCAACTGAAAGATTCCTCTAAAGCTGGTATAGGTTTTAAAGGAGTAGGAGGAATTTTCTGATTTGGTTTACCAACAATTTGGCATGTACGACAGGGCTTACAAAATTCAGCAACAGCTTTCCTTAAGCCAGGCCAGTGGTCAGGAACCTATGGCCCGTGAGCCATAACTGTCTCTTTTGATGGTTGCATATGGCTCGCAGAGCCCTCATAACGACATATTGTATTGTATTGTATTGACATTTCTGTTGTGCAGGCAACACAAATGATGCAGAGACAGTTTGTCCTAGCGGGGTTGCTGTAGTTTGCTGTGGTAGTTGATCTGCGCAGGCGCAGAAGGGTCGATTGCTGATCGGGTCAGAACAACTAATAATGGAAACGCTTTTGACGAAGGTCCCTCAAAGAAAAAAATGAGGAGCAGTTTTTGGCAAGACTGGACAGCCTTTGTGGAGAAGGTTCTGCTGTGTCTTATTAGTAATGACAAAACTGCAACAATGAAATGCTCAAATATAAACCACCACTTCCAACACATCACATACTGCAAGAAGAAAGTATGTACAGAGGTACATAACAGAGTCCAAGTTAATCAGCAGCAAATCCACGTTTGGACCCAAAAAGGTGAATGGAATTCAGATAGCTTTGCTGGTACTTTTGCACTTGTGAGAAATGGAAAGCCATTCACAGATGGGGAGGATGCCCAAGCATTCATGCTTGATGTTGCCAATAAACATTTTGACAACTTTGCAGAAAGACAAGATAATCCAACGAATAAAAGACATGCCACATACCTCGTGATGGCAAATCAAATTGATTTACGTTCACAATTAACGGATGGAAGTCTCAACGCCTGTGTGAAGCTTAATCCAACGACATCTGAAACAGACTACAAAGCCATCAGCAAAAACCGGGCAGCACCAGAAGTCGCATTAATAGTAAGAATTACTTTTGTCATCATTGGTGAGCAAATTCATAACAATGTTGTTTAAAAGAATCCAGACACTTATTGTACTCTAAAAGTGTTGGTCTTACATAAATGCACTTTAGTTTTTAAAATATTGCATGGCTCTCTTGAAATTACATTTGAAAATATATGGCATTTATGGCTCTCGCTGCCTAAAAGGTTCCTGACCCTTGCTCTATTGCATTTAGAGGCTCAGTCAGACAATTAAATAGTGCCCAAGCACCAATTTTGTGAGTGCCAAAACAAATGGAATGCAGGAAGTTAGAGACTCACAACCTTTCTTGCAACACAGCAATGCAAGTGTGATTAGAACCATACGAATTGTCCTCAACGCGACACTGTCCCTCTCACCAGGAAAGCTCAATGACACCTCCCTATTTGCACTTTCTTGTATAATTCTGCAGCCATTGCAAACGGTCATCCTTTTGTGACAGACAATCTCAATGATCTAGTTTGATGCCTTTCTCTACAAATCTCCTCATAACCATGAAAACACAACACCCCCCCCACTCCCTTAAATGGATTCATTGGAAACTCGCGATTGCCTTTAGGTGTGACTGTGAGTGGGAATGATTGCTTCTCTGTACCAGAGCGATTGGCTAGTAACCAGTTCAGGGTGTGCACCACCTCCTGCCCAAAGATAGCTGGAATAGGCAGAGCACTCCGGCGACCCTTGTGAGAATACGTGGCTTAGAAAATGGATGGATGGATAGACCTAAATGGATGAAATAGATGGCTTCAAGAGCAATATCTGGATGAGCAGTTTGGGGGCAAATGGTGAAAGAATATTTCCACAACATAACTGTCGGATGATAGTGGCACATGCCTAAGAGAAACCTTCAAACAGGTGACATGGTCAGCGGCATTGATGAAACACTGACAAGGTGAGTGTGGAGACACGTCAAGTATAGATGAATTTGTGAGGAGGGTCAAAGTTACACTTCGAGACCAACATCTCAACCAAAAATGATTAATGCAGAAAGAAAATCACTGTAGAAAGGCCAGGTCACAATTTAGTTCTGCTTTTAGAGGCTGCTTAAGTTAAAGCTCAGCTCAAAAGAGCCACTCATATGCCTGAGTAGCATCTGCATCACTCGCACAATTGACTGAGGAGGATCTGCAAAATTTGCACTATTGACATTGATTGATCACATTGCTAAATCCCTTTAAACTGCATTCATTTTCATGAAGTCTCAGTGCCCTTTGCACAACGGTCATTGCAACGCATGTTTTATTGTTCAGTAAAACCTGCTCTCATTATTCGAGAAATTTGTATCTATTTGTACAATTGCCAAACTATATATACATACCGGCATTACTGGTAACCTTTTATGGCTCAGTTTTTTTTCATCCATCCATTCATTTTCTAAGCTGCTTATCCTCACAAGGGTCATAAGAGTGCTGGAGCCTAGCCCAGTTAACTTCGAGCAGTAAGCTGGGTACATCCTGAAATTGTTGCCAGCCAATTGCAGAACAACTTATATATTTATTTATTGGTCTTAATGTCTCGGAAATATTGTCATTTGACTCTCTGCTGTAGTATTAGAGCAGCCCCAACTATCAGAGGCAAATTCCTTGTGTTTTTCAAATACTTGACGAATAAAGATGATTCTAAATCAAGCTGTGTTCAAAAATCACAATTTGGTGGAAGTGTAAGTGTTGTTGATTTGTTTCGATTTTACTGTGTTTGAGTGCTTTTGTTTTGAAAACACTAAGACCAAATGTGTTTGAGTTCCATGACAAAACAGGAAGTTTTGTTCTTGGGTAAAAGTGAAGGTGCGAAAGCTAAAACAGAGCTACACAGAGATAATGGTTAAGATGAAGGAAAGAAAGAACTATTACATGATTAAAGTGTCTGTTGACAAGGGAGACAAGTTCTTATGGCGATCATAGGAATGAAAGATCTTAAAGAGTGTTCTTCTTCTTTTCCTTACGGCTTGTCCTGTTAGGGGTCGCCACAGCGTGTCATCTTTTGCCATCTTAGCCTATCTCCTGCATCTTCCTCTCGAACCCCAACTGCCCTCATGTCTTCCCTCACCACATCCATAAACCTTCTCTTTGGTCTTCCTCTCGCCCTTTTGCCTGGGAGCTCCATCCTCAGCATCCTTCTACCAATATACTCACTCTCTCGCCTCTGAACATGTCCAAACCATCGAAGTCTGCTCTCTCGAATCTTGTCTCCAAAACATCCAGCTTTGGCTGTCCCTCGAATGAGCTCATTTCTAATCCTATCCAACCTGGTCACTCCGAGCGAGAACCTCAACATCTTCATTTCTGCCACCTCCAGTTCAGCTTCCTGTTGTTTCTTCAGTGCCACCGTCTCTAATCCGTACATCATGGCCGGCCTCACCACTGTTTTGTAAACTTTGCCCTTCATCCTAGCAGACACTCTTCTGTCACATAACACACCAGACACCTTTCGCCAGCTGTTCCAACCTGCTTGGACCCGTTTCTTCACTTCCTGACCACACTCTCCATTGCTCTGTATTGTTGACCCCAAGTATTTGAAGTAGTCTACCCTCGCTATCTCTTCTCCCTGTAGCCTCACTCTTCCCCCTCTACTTTTCTCATTCACGCACATATATTCTGTTTTACTTTGGCTAATCTTCATTCCTCTCCTTTCCAGTGCATGTCTCCATCTTTCCAATTGTTCCTCTGCGTGCTCCCTGCTTTCACTGCATATGACAATATCATCTGCGAACATCATGGTCCAAGGGGATTCCAGTCTAACCTCATCTGTCAGCCTATCCATTACCACTGCAAACAAGAAGGGGCTCAGAGCTGATCCCTGATGCGGTCCCACCTCCACCTTAAATTCCTCTGTCACACCTAAGGCACACCTCACCATTGTTCTGCTGCCATCATACATGTCCTGTACTATTTTAACATACTTCTCTGCCACACCAGACTTACGCATGCAGTACCACAGTTCCTCTCTTGGTACTCTGTCATAGGCTTTCTCTAGATCCACAAAGACACAATGTAGCTCCTTCTGACCTTCTCTGTACTTTTCCACGAGCATCCTCAAGGCAAATAATGCATCTGTGGTACTCTTTCTAGGCATGAAACCATACTGTTGCTCGCAGATACTTACTTCTGTCCTGAGTCTAGCCTCCACTACTCTTTCCCATAACTTCATTGTGTGGCTCATCAACTTTATTCCTCTATAGTTCCCACAGCTCTGAACATCCCCTTTGTTCTTAAAAATGGGAACTATCAGTATTCTGCAATGGCCTTATAATTTCTTTATTTTTCATCTTATTAAATTGAACAGATTGGGGTACTGCTGTGTCAGTGTGCAACAAAATATAATAGTAATAGAAAGTACAGTATCATACCAACTTGAACGATGTCGTCGTCTTTTCCTTTCGGCTTGTCCTATTAGGGGTCGCCACAGCGTGTCATCTTTTTCTACCTAAGCCTATCGCCTGCATCTTCCTTTCTAACACCAACTGCCCTCATGTTTTCACTCACAATATCCATGAACCTTCTGTTTGATCTTCCTCTCACTCTTTTGTCGACAGCTTCCTCCTCAGCACCCTTCTACCAATATACTCACTCTCTCGTCTTTGGACATGTCCAAACCATCGAAGTCTCCTCTTTTGAACCTTGTCTCCAAAATATCAAACTTTGGCTGTCCCGCTAATGAACTAATTTTTAATCCTATCCAACCCTCCGAGCAAGAATGTCAACATCTTCATTTCTGCCACCTCCATCTCTGCTTCCTGTTGTCTCTTCATTGCCACTGTCTCTAATCCGTCACTAATTCCGTGGGGATCTACCACAATTATAAGTGACAGAGTCATAATAACATCCTGTTTCCTATTCTACATTTTGGAGTTGCAGGTAAATATTCTGAACAAATGAGATTTAAACACATTGTGTTTGTCTTTTGTTTATGCAGACGTCAGTGAATATTTTGATCCAGCCTGGCAGCAGTCAGTGTCCAGTCACATCAAGGAAGAAGAGGAGGGCGAAGAGGTTCAACACATCAAAGAGGAGGAAGAAGAAGTCCTTCACTTTAAAGTGGAAGAGCAGGAGGAAATCATCCAGATTCCAGCCACTAGTGTCCATTTGAAGAGTGAAGATGGTCACAGTGAGGAGAGACAAGGGGCAAAGCCTCCAATTAGGAACAGCCCAGGTGATGGAGATTGTTGTGAAAGATCACAAACAGATGGTCATGATTATGATGATGATGATAAACAGTCAGTAGGTGATATGACACATCCCACTTCCAACAAATGCTGGGAATGTTCACAGTGTAGGAAAACTTTTGCTCCTATGAGGAATTTCAAACAACATGTGAAAATACACACTGGTGAGAAGCCTTTTTCCTGCTTAGTTTGTGGTGAAAGATTCACTCGGAAGGAACACTTAAAAATACACACAAGAACACACACTGGGGAGAAGCCTTTTTCCTGTTTAGTTTGTGGTCAAAGATTCACTCGGAAGGGAACCTTAAAAATACACACTAGAACACACACTGGTGAGAATTTTTTTTCCTGCTCAGTTTGTGATAAAAGATTCACTCAGAAGGGAAAATTAAAAATACACACAAGAACCCACACTGGGGAGAAGCCTTTTTCCTGCTCAGTTTGCGGTCAAAGATTTATTCAGAATGGACACTTAAAAATACACACAAGAATACACACTGGTGAGAAACCTTATTCCTGCTTAGTTTGTGGTCAAAGATTCTCTGAGAAGGGTCAATTAAAAATGCACACAAGAACACACACCGGTGAGAAACCTTTTGCATGCTCAGTTTGCGGGCAACATTTCACTCGGAAGGGTCAATTAAAAACACACACAAGAACACACACTGGTGAGAAACCTTTTTCCTGCTTAGTTTGCGGTCAAAGATTCACTCAGAAGGGAAATTTTAAAATACACACAAGAACACACACTTGTGAGAAACCTTTTGCGTGTTCAGTGTGTGGTCAAAGATTCACTCAGATGGGAAATTTAAAAAGACACACAAGAACACACACCGGTGAGAAACCTTTTTCCTGCTTTGTGTGTTGTAAAAGATTCGCACAAAAGACAGATTTAAAAAGACACACAAAAATACACAATGGAGAAAAGCATTTTTCCTGCTCATTTAGTGATAAAAGATTCTCTGTGTATCAGGTTAAGACACACAAGTGTGCTGGTAAGAAAAGCAATGATCAAGAACCTTTTAACATAAATGTGTAATATGAGCGTAATTGTTATTAGTGTTATTAGTAATTCCTTTTACAACATTCTTGTATTATGTGAACTAGGTTATATTGTATATATCTTTTTCTTGTTCAATTAGTACTGGTTGAAAAATAAAGGGCAATTCCAGTGGTTTGGATTAACAATGTATCCAATAGGTCAGGTCATATGTACTGTATCTTGAAAATGTTATGTTAGTCATCTCTCATCTAATAGTGTTTTGAAAAGATTTTTATTGACAATTGAGAATTTTCCTGGGCGCCGCCATTTTGGCGTGTCACATGACCTCCATGCGTGGATGTGATGTCAAATAAAGGCTCGATTACAGAGGGACAATCATTGCCAGCACTGACTCCTCGGATTTATCCTCATCTGATGAAGATATAGCAGTATTGGTTGATCGGGAAGATGGATGAACACTTCCATACAGATTTGAACCTGTGACTGTAAATAATGTAGGATTTTCAGATTGCTCTTCGGACGGGAATGACGCGGGGTCTGACTACTCGGAGGCCAACGAGCGGGACACAAGTGAGCGCCTCAGGCAGCGGGTGACCGGCCACGAGTGAGCTCCGGTGGCGAGGGACGGGCCGCAAGCAAGCTCCGGCAGCAGGCTGCGTGCTTGCTCCGGTGGCGCTCCACGAGCAAGCTCCGGCAGTGGGCTGAGAGCAAGCTCTGGTGGCGGGCCGCGAGCGAGCTCTGAGGGACTTTGTTTACACACTTGTAAACAGGTGTTCAAATACTTATTTGCAGCTGTATCACACTAATAAATCATTTAAGAAAATCATACATTGTGATTTCTGGAATTTTGTTTTTAGATGATCTCTCTCACAAATGCAGCCCTATGGGGGCACAAACCAGTGCAATCTGTAGGCCGGTCCCAAGCCCGGATAAATGCAGAGGGTTGCGTCAGGAAGGGCATCCGGCGTAAAAACTGTGCCAAACAAATATGAGCGTTCATCTAATGAATCCCATACCGGATCGGTCGTGGCCTGGGTTAACAACGCCCGCCCTCCCCCGGCACTGCTAACCTGCAGGGCGTCGGTGGAAATTCAGCTACTGTGGGTCGAAGACAAAGAAGAGGAGGAAACCGGATCCAGCGTCAGAAGAAAAAGAGGAATGCACAGAGCCTACAACTGAGTGTAGGGACTTTGAATGTTGGGACTATGACAGGAAAAGCTCAGGAGTTGGTTGACATGATGATTAGGAGAAAGGTTGATATTCTGTGCATCCAAGAGAGCAGGTGGAAAGGTAGTAAGGCTAGAAGTTTGGGAGCAGGGTTTAAATTATTCTACCACGGAGTAGATGGGAAGAGAAATGGAGTAGGGGTTATTTTAAAGGAAGAGCTGGCTAAGAATGTCTTGGAGGTGAAAAGAGTATCAGATCGAGTGATGAGACTAAAATTTGAAATTGAGGGTGTTATGTATAATGTGGTTAGCGGCTATGCACCACAGGTAGGATGTGACCTAGAGTTGAAAGAGAAATTCTGGAAGGAACTAGATGAAGTAGTTCTGAGCATCCCAGACAGCGAGAGAGTTGTGATTGGTGCAGATTGTAATGGACATATTGGTAAAGGAAACAGGTGCGATGAAGAAGTGATGGGTAAGTACGGCATCCAGGAAAGGAACTTTGAGGGACAGATGGTGGTGGACTTTGCAAAAAGGATGGAGATGGCTGTAGTGAACACTTATTTCCAGAAGAGGGAGGAACATATAGTGACCTACAAGAGCGGAGGTAGAACCACGCAGGTAGATTATATTTTGTGCAGACGATGTAATCTGAAGGAGGTTACTGACTGTAAAGTAGTGGTAGGGGAGAGTGTAGCTCGACAGCATAGGATGGTAGTATGTAGGATGATTCTGGTAGTGGGTAGGAAGATTAAGAAGACCAAGGTAGAGCAGAGAACCAGGTGGTGGAAGCTGAGAAAGGAAGAATGTTGTGCGGCCTTCCGGAAAGAGGTGAGACAGGCTCTCGATGGACAGGAGGCGCTCCAGGAAGACTGGACTACTACAGCCAAGGTGATCAGAGAGACAGGCAGGAGAGTACTTGGTGTGTCATCTGGTAGGAAAGGGGAGAAGGAGACTTGGTGGTGGAACCCCATAATACTGGGAGTCATACAAGGAAAGAGATTAGCGAAGAAGAAGTGGGATACTGAGAGGACTGAGGAGAGGCGAAAGGAGTACATCGAGATGCGACGTAGGGCAAAGGTAGAGGTGGCAAAGGCTAAACAAGAGGCATATGAAGACATGTACACCAGGTTGGACACGAAAGAAGGAGAAAAGGATCTCTACAGGTTGGCCAGACAGAGGGATAGAGATGGGAAGGATGTGCAGAAGGTTAGGGTGATTAAGGATAGAGATGGAAATGTGTTGACTGGTGCCGGTAGTGTGCTAAATAGATGGAAAGAATACTTTGAGAAGTTGATGAATGAAGAAAATGAGAGAGAAGGAAGAGTTGAAGAGGCAAGAGTGAAGGACCAGGAAGTGGAAATGATTACTAAGGGGGAAGTCAGAAAGGCATTACAAAGGATGAAAAATGGGAAGGCAGTTGGTCCTGATGACATACCGGTAGAGGTATGGAAGCAATTTGGAGAGATGGCTGTGGAGTTTTTGACCAACTTATTCAACAGAATACTAGCGGGCGAAAAGATGCCTGAAGAATGGAGGAAAAGTGTTCTTTGACCACACACTGAACACGCAAAAGGTTTCTCACAAGTGTGTGTTCTTGTGTGTATTTTAAAATTTCCCTTCTGAGTGAATCTTTGACCGCAAACTAAGCAGGAAAAAGGTTTCTCACCAGTGTGTGTTCTTGTGTGTGTTTTTAATTGACCCTTCCGAGTGAAATGTTGCCCGCAAACTGAGCATGCAAAAGGTTTCTCACCGGTGTGTGTTCTTGTGTGCATTTTTAATTGACCCTTCTCAGAGAATCTTTGACCACAAACTAAGCAGGAATAAGGTTTCTCACCAGTGTGTATTCTTGTGTGTATTTTTAAGTGTCCATTCTGAATAAATCTTTGACCGCAAACTGAGCAGGAAAAAGGCTTCTCCCCAGTGTGGGTTCTTGTGTGTATTTTTAATTTTCCCTTCTGAGTGAATCTTTTATCACAAACTGAGCAGGAAAAAAAATTCTCACCAGTGTGTGTTCTAGTGTGTATTTTTAAGGTTCCCTTCCGAGTGAATCTTTGACCACAAACTAAACAGGAAAAAGGCTTCTCCCCAGTGTGTGTTCTTGTGTGTATTTTTAAGTGTTCCTTCCGAGTGAATCTTTCACCACAAACTAAGCAGGAAAAAGGCTTCTCACCAGTGTGTATTTTCACATGTTGTTTGAAATTCCTCATAGGAGCAAAAGTTTTCCTACACTGTGAACATTCCCAGCATTTGTTGGAAGTGGGATGTGTCATATCACCTACTGACTGTTTATCATCATCATCATAATCATGACCATCTGTTTGTGATCTTTCACAACAATCTCCATCACCTGGGCTGTTCCTAATTGGAGGCTTTGCCCCTTGTCTCTCCTCACTGTGACCATCTTCACTCTTCAAATGGACACTAGTGGCTGGAATCTGGATGATTTCCTCCTGCTCTTCCACTTTAAAGTGAAGGACTTCTTCTTCCTCCTCTTTGATGTGTTGAACCTCTTCGCCCTCCTCTTCTTCCTTGATGTGACTGGACACTGACTGCTGCCAGGCTGGATCAAAATATTCACTGACGTCTGCATAAACAAAAGACAAACACAATGTGTTTAAATCTCATTTGTTCAGAATATTTACCTGCAACTCCAAAATGTAGAATAGGAAACAGGATGTTATTATGACTCTGTCACTTATAATTGTGGTAGATCCCCACGGAATTAGTGACGGATTAGAGACAGTGGCAATGAAGAGACAACAGGAAGCAGAGATGGAGGTGGCAGAAATGAAGATGTTGACATTCTTGCTCGGAGGGTTGGATAGGATTAAAAATTAGTTCATTAGCGGGACAGCCAAAGTTTGATATTTTGGAGACAAGGTTCAAAAGAGGAGACTTCGATGGTTTGGACATGTCCAAAGACGAGAGAGTGAGTATATTGGTAGAAGGGTGCTGAGGAGGAAGCTGTCGACAAAAGAGTGAGAGGAAGATCAAACAGAAGGTTCATGGATATTGTGAGTGAAAACATGAGGGCAGTTGGTGTTAGAAAGGAAGATGCAGGCGATAGGCTTAGGTAGAAAAAGATGACACGCTGTGGCGACCCCTAATAGGACAAGCCGAAAGGAAAAGACGACGACATCGTTCAAGTTGGTATGATACTGTACTTTCTATTACTATTATATTTTGTTGCACACTGACACAGCAGTACCCCAATCTGTTCAATTTAATAAGATGAAAAATAAAGAAATTATAAGGCCATTGCAGAATACTGATAGTTCCCATTTTTAAGAACAAAGGGGATGTTCAGAGCTGTGGGAACTATAGAGGAATAAAGTTGATGAGCCACACAATGAAGTTATGGGAAAGAGTAGTGGAGGCTAGACTCAGGACAGAAGTAAGTATCTGCGAGCAACAGTATGGTTTCATGCCTAGAAAGAGTACCACAGATGCATTATTTGCCTTGAGGATGCTCGTGGAAAAGTACAGAGAAGGTCAGAAGGAGCTACATTGTGTCTTTGTGGATCTAGAGAAAGCCTATGACAGAGTACCAAGAGAGGAACTGTGGTACTGCATGCGTAAGTCTGGTGTGGCAGAGAAGTATGTTAAAATAGTACAGGACATGTATGATGGCAGCAGAACAATGGTGAGGTGTGCCTTAGGTGTGACAGAGGAATTTAAGGTGGAGGTGGGACTGCATCAGGGATCAGCTCTGAGCCCCTTCCTGTTTGCAGTGGTAATGGATAGGCTGACAGATGAGGTTAGACTGGAATCCCCTTGGACCATGATGTTCGCAGATGATATTGTCATATGCAGTGAAAGCAGGGAGCATGCAGAGGAACAATTGGAAAGATGGAGACATGCACTGGAAAGTAGAGGAATGAAGATTAGCCGAAGTAAAACAGAATATATGTGCGTGAATGAGAAAAGTAGAGGGGGAAGAGTGAGGCTACAGGGAGAAGAGATAGCGAGGGTGGACGACTTCAAATACTTGGGGTCAACAATACAGAGCAATGGAGAGTGTGGTCAGGAAGTGAAGAAACGGGTCCAAGCAGGTTGGAACAGCTGGCGAAAGGTGTCTGGTGTGTTATGTGACAGAAGAGTGTCTGCTAGGATGAAAGGCAAAGTTTACAAAACAGTGGTGAGGCCGGCCATGATGTACGGATTAGAGACGGTGGCACTGAAGAAACAACAGGAAGCTGAACTGGAGGTGGCAGAAATGAAGATGTTGAGGTTCTCGCTCGGAGTGACCAGGTTGGATAGGATTAGAAATGAGCTCATTCGAGGGACAGCCAAAGCTGGATGTTTTGGAGACAAGATTCGAGAGAGCAGACTTCGATGGTTTGGACATGTTCAGAGGCGAGAGAGTGAGTATATTGGTAGAAGGATGCTGAGGATGGAGCTCCCAGGCAAAAGAGCGAGAGGAAGACCAAAGAGAAGGTTTATGGATGTGGTGAGGGAAGACATGAGGGCAGTTGGGGTTAGAGAGGAAGATGCAGGAGATAGGCTAAGATGGCAAAAGATGACACGCTGTGGCGACCCCTAACGGGACAAGCCGAAAGGAAAAGAAGAAGAAGAAGATGATCTCTCTCACAGTGGACATGCACCTACGATGAAAATTTCAGACTCCTCCGTGATTTGTAAGTGGGAGAACTTGCAATATAGCAGGGTGTTCAAATACTTATTTTCTTCACTGTACTGACTTCTGACCTGAGTCTACCCTCCACTACTCCTTCCCATAACTTCATTGTGTGGATCATCAACTTTATTCTTCTCTAATTCCCACAGCTCTGAAAATCGCCTTTGTCTTAAAAATGGGAACTAGTACACTTTTCCTCCATTCTTCAGGCATCTTCTCGCCCGCTCGTATTCTGTTGAATGAGTTGGTCAAAAACTCCACAGCCACCTCTCCAAATTACTTCCATACCTTCACGGGTATGTCATCAGGACCAACTGCCTTTCTATTCTTCATCCTTTGTCATGCCTTTTGAACTTCTCCCTTGCTAATCATTGCCACTTCCTGGTCCTTCACACTTGCCTCTTCCACTCTTTTGCCCATCTCATTTTCTTCATTCATGAACTTCTCAAAGTATATTTTCCATTTATTCCACAGAGTACTGGCACTAGTCAACACATTTCCGTGTCTATCCTTAATCACCCTTACCTGCTGCACATCCTTCCCATCTCTATCCCTCTGTCTGGCCAACCTGTAGAGATCATTTTCTCCTTCTTTTGTGTCCACCCTGGTGTACATGTCGTCATATGCCTCTTGTTTAGCCTTCGCCACCTCCACCTTTTCCCTACATCGCATCTCAATATATTCCTTTTGCGTCTCTTCAGTCCTCTTACTGTCCCACTTCTTCTTCACTAATCTCTTTCCTTGTATGACTTCCTGTATTTTGGAGTTCTACCACCAGGTCTCCTTCTCCCCTTTCCTACCAAATGACACACCAAGTACTCTCCTCACTGTCTCTCTGATCACCTTGGCTGTAGTAGTCCAGTCTTCCTGGAGCGCCTCCTGTCCATCTTGAGCCTGTCTCAACTCTTTCCGGAAGGCCGCACAGCATTCTTCCTTTCTCAGCTTTCACCACCTGGTTCTCTGCACTACCTTTGTCTTTTTAATTTTCCGACCCACCCCCAGACTCGTCCTACACACCACCATCCTGTGTTGTCAAGCTACACTCCCCCCTACCACTACTTTCCAGTCAGTAACCTCCCTCAGATTACATCCTCTGCACAAAATATAATCCACTTGCGTGCTCTACCTCCACTCTTGTAGGCCACTATATGTTCCTGCCTCTTTGGGAAAAAAGTGTTTACTACTGCCATTTCCATCCTTTTTGCAAAGTTCACCACCATCTGTCCCTCAAAGTTCCTTTCCTGGATGCCGTACTTACCCATCACTTCTTCATCTCCCCTGTTTCCTCCACCAACATGTCCATTACAATGTTCACCAAACACATCTCTCTCTCTGTGTGGGATGCTCAGAACTACTTCATGTCGTTCCTTCCAGAATTTCTCTTTCAACTCTCGGTCACATCCTACCTGTGGTGCGTAGCCGCTAACCACATTATACATAACACCCTCAATTTCAAGTTTCAGCCTCATCTCTCTCTCTGATATTCTTTTCACCTCCAAGACGTTCTTTGCCAGCTCTCCCTTTAAAATGACCCCTCCCTGGGAAAACTTTTCTCCAGAACATTTCTAAAGAATTACTATAGAAACATTCTATCGAAATGCTATAGAACTTTAGGACCCAAGTTCTTTCTTTTTGTTCTAAAGAAATTGTTCTACAGATCTTTGTTCTGAATTTCTACACAACTGTTCTGAAGAACTGAAACATTGCTTGTATATTGTATTCAGAAATTGCATTGTGACAATCCCACATACAATCACCATTGCCTTAGAACATAGAAACAATGCCATGCTACATGGTAATTGATCCATTAAAACAAACATTCTAGATCAAAACCTTTATTATGCAGTGTGAAACCAGACTGTTTTTCAATCAAACTACAGACAATTACAAACAATTGGGTTATTCAGCCCACATTAATACATTTAACATTTAGAACAAATAACATTTTTCTTAAATTATGTTACAAACAAATTAAAATAAAATATTCCACTATGTGTCTCTCATATTTACTGTCCATCCTGGTTCCTCCCATTCTGTTTCTTGCCACTGTCACAGCATCTGTCAGGCGCATATTTCAGGCATGACGTGGCCGCACTTTGTACATCACTCAGGGTCCCCTCGTGGTTTCTCAAGACACATTCTGAGTTCAAAATTAAGAGACTTGGTTTTCATTACGTCTGGCAAACACTATAACTATCAGTTAGAAATCTCTCAAGCAAGAATCCATATTTTTAATCCAGATTTTTGGAGCTGGAAAGAAAATAAACCATGACCTGCAATATCACACCAATGACAAGTCAATAGATATAGTCATGACATCAATTCACTGAATTCCTAAACTCTTTGAAAAATGTACATTTTCCTGAAAAAATAAAACAAAACATCCTGAATTATACATTTATATTGAAAAAAATACTACATCAATGAATGACACTGTTGATATGCATGCAGTGAGAGATTTAAATGAGACATGCCAATTATGATTGTATCACTACTGGGGAAAATAGCTTACTGGTCACTTTTACTATACCAGTCTTATTTAGCCTCAAGGAAGTTGAGCGGGTACCATAACCACTTATGCTATCTGAAAAAAGAGCAGATATTTTGGATTAATTATAAATGTAATCTGCACAGCTGGCACCCTTAAATAGACGGAATATATATCCTCAATGGTGGAGGCCAGTGTTTCGAGATATTTCAACTATTACTGTGTGTGTGTTTCTTTCGGCGTCGCCACAGCGTGTCATCTCAGATGAATGCGTATATATATCTTTGGCACAATTCTTTACACCAGACGCCCTTCCTGATGCAACCCTTCTCAGGGAGTGGAGGCCCCAGTGGGATACGAACCCACAACCCCTGGTTTACCAAACCAGTGCTCTAACCACTGAGCTACAGGGCCCTTATATTAAGTAATATTTGGTTGAGTAGGAAGATTTCAGCTACTAAAATTGCATACCACTCAATATGAACATACTTTTCTTTGAAAGATTTGCCAAGGTAGCTTTGCCTGCAAAATAGGTCAATATATTAAGGTAAGTACCAAATTTTTCATTACACATGTTCTAGTTCAGTTCAGTGTGTACCCTGTCTCTTGCCTGTTGATAGCTGGGATATGCTCCAGCACTTCTGCGACACTCGTGAGGATAAGCAGCTAAGAAAATGAACTCTTTGAATACCCCTTAAAATCTTACTTAAATGACGTCAATAGCTCAAATAACATAAACATTATGACTATTTGAAGCTTGGGTATATGGGCTAATTATGATATTGGTAATACAGTAGAAAAGAACGAAAAGTAGTGACCTTCCCGGTTAATTAGGATCTTCAAAATGTCCCGAGTTTTTTTGTTTCTCAATGAATTTTCATTCAATTTCAGTGATATCTCGACTGTTACCATTTGCACTTATTTTTATTACAATTGCATATAATTGCATACAGAGACACAAATCTGGCAATTTTACAGATTTTGGAATGCGACCAACATATTTGTGAACATTAAAAATAGTGCGAGCTGACATCACCTTCATATTTCACTTATGCATCTATAAGGATAAATAAAACATAAATGGAGTACAGTTGAAAAAAATATATACTTACCGACAGGTTTTGATCGAGGTTTTAAACGGAGAAAAGTTTTGAATAACAGGTTGTTGCATGCAGTTAGGGTGTTGCCACGAGGCAGGGCTAGCAAGCCTTGAACGTGCAGCTAGCTAGGTGGCTAGAAACGAACCATGAAAGCCGCCTGAAGGCGAAAACATGCCGGACTCACCGCTTTCTAGCGCGTTCCCCACACCACTCACGACAGACGCCTGAGGTGGTGTGTGGAAAACGTTTATTTATTGCTTTCACCGCAGGAAAACTCTGGAGGCTTGCTCGTCCACACATGGAGCGTAACAAGTGAGCCTCCTCTAAGTTAGCGGATATGACGTATTTTCTTCTTCTCCTTCAGTCAACTGAACTGACATACAACTCACCGCCACCTAATAGCAAGCGAAACATGCAAACCTATCCCCAGAACAGTTGGAAATGTTCGTGTGGGGTACCTATGCAAACATTAATACTCAAACTTGAAAAAAAAACAAACATGTCAGCTGTTTATTTTTGTTGGTCATGTTGATACTCAAGATGTAATGGATGAAAATCCAGTTGATTGAGTGGTTTTCACAACCCGCATCTTGAAAACTGTGGAATAATGGTTCAAATCCAGATTTGGTCAGATGACTTCTCCTTGGTCTGTTTGGCCATTTGGTTTATAGTGATTGAAGGTTTGTGAACGTAGTGCCCTCTTCAACACATTGACAGCTGGTTTCAAATTTTTCAAGATGTTGGCTTTATAATAGTGGCTTGTCTTACATGATGGACTTGCCCTATTTTGAAATCTCCATAGTCATGACAGTATTTATATATTGTAACAAATACTTAATGCATTTTATTATGCGACTTCAGCATGTGTATTAACTCTGATATTGTTTGAAAATTGTTTTACAGAAATTATTTTCTGTAAAAATTCTATAGAAATGTGAGATTAAGCACTCTGCCACTTTCTATTCTTCAAACCTTTCTATAGAATTTGTACAGAAACATTTTGTTCTATAGAAATTCTACAGCAAGTCACAGCCAAAGTTCTATAGAACAAGTTGTTCTATTCAAATTCTATAGAATTCTATAAATTTCTATAGAATTTCTATATACATTTTTTTGCAGGGCTACTCCATTTCATCGTAAAATAATTTAAATAATTTATTTTAATTTGAACCCTGGCCCTAAACTTCTACCCTTACTACCTTTCCTCCTTGGATGCACAATATATCACCCTTTGACCTAATCATCATGTCAACCAACTCCTGACCTTTTCCTGTCATAGTCCCAACATTCAAAGTCCCTACATTCATTTGTAGACTCTGTCCCTTCCTCTTCTTCTTCTGCTGAGTAAGACGCTTTCCTCCTCTTCTTTGGCTTCGACCTACAGTAGCTGAGCGTCCTTTAAGTCGTTGTAGCCTTCCAACTTGAAGTCCAATATAGGCTTCGCTAGTGTGAGTTCGTTGCTAGCTTTAGTACGTCGTTGGTTATTTAATTTCACTCCCAATTTTTACATTGTTAATCCAAACCGGAATTGCACTTGAAATTATTGCTACATGTCAAACAAGTTACCGGTAGGTGCAGTAGATTCTCAGAAAACCAACAAGACCCAATATTCATTCTCTACACACGCTTAAGGCAGTGCAATGGATAGATCCGCACAGGGCGCTTAAGCCACGCCTACTTAGATACTGTTTTTATGCACCCCAAGGTACCTGATCTAAATGGCGGACGCAGTGCAAAGAGTGTATGGAAAAGCCTGAATTACTTTCACCAGGGATATATTCATAATGTCAAGGATTCCCAAACGGGAACGCCAGTTAAAGTATCAGCAACATGATGGCCATTCATGCGAAAGAATCAACCACCTCATAAACTCAATGTTGGTCATTGAATGCAGATTTCTGATGCCTATTGTTCATTTAAAGCAGGGTAAGTTTGCATTTTTACGCTACATAAACATGTCGATTTGAAATTATTTCTACGTTCATAGTAGATAATTAATTTACATATTATGGCGTATGCGTGTCCTCTATCGGTCTGAACTGTACATGTAAATGTAGGCCCAAAATATTTGTATTCACGTGATGTGTTTAATTTTAGATAAGAACGCTTGAGAGCAGAGTCGAGGTGTGGCTGGAAGCTTTCAATTTCGCCGGCTCAGGTAGCGCTTCCTACTTCCTCTATAGCTTATACACCGAGTAATTGAATAGCTTACCTTGAAACAGACAGCTTTGTGCTGATTTATCTTCAATACATTCAACTGGTTTTGAGGTCGGCCACAAGCCTTAATCCACCATTTGCATTTATTTAAATTACGCTTTGGGGTGGGAAAGCGCATCAGATATCCTCCCAGTAATCTCTCTAGATAGGACTCGTTTCTATTACACGTTCCCCAGCCACATCGAAGCACCATATTTCTGAATCAGATTTAAACAGGGCTATACACACGCAATTCAGAGACTTAAAGTAAACACACCCTCTTTTTGTTTGTGGGTAAAGTATTGCGGCTGTAGCCAGCATGGGCGGAGTTCAGAAAATGATGCTCACTGATTGGTCAAAAGGGAGCTGTCAATCATTCTCATGGTTGAAAGAATTATTCAAAAAAGTAGCTGTCTGCCGTTGACTTTACAACATCAAAATTATGTAGAAACCATTATGTATCTAGGATTTACCAATCCTTTGAATCACGAAACTAATATTTAGTTGTATGACCACAATTTTTTATAACTGCTTCACATCTGTGTGGCTTGGAGTCAACCACATTGTGGCACCTTCCAGCTGTTATTCCACTCGAATATTCTTTGGTGACATTCCACTGTTCATTTACTTTTCTTGGATTTGCTTCAGAAACAGCAATTTTTATGTTGCCCCACAAGTTCTCAATTGGATTAAGGTCTGGGGATTGGTCTGCCCATTCCATAACATTAACTTTGTTGGTTTGGAACCAAGACATTGCATGTTTGTGTGTGTGTTTGTTGTCATTGTCTTGTTAAAACACCAATTTCAAGGGCATGTACTCTTCAGCATAAGGCAACGTGACCTTTTCAAGTATTTTGACATTTGCAAACCAATCCATGATGAATGTTATGCGATAAATGTGCCTAAAATCATCATTGGAGAAACATGGCCATATCATGATGCTTGCACCAGAATCAAAATCAGCTTTAATGGCCAAGTATTTAACACCACAAGGAATTTGTCTCCGGCAGTCGGTGGCGGCCTGGTACAACGTTCAAGTTGAGCATTGAGAAGAAAAAACAAACAAATAAACAAACACAAAAGAACAAAGAACAATACACATTCAGTTAATAGGAACTATTCCTTGAAAGAGAGACAGTTGTCCAAGAGGCAGTCTTCTTCATTTAGAGCAGTTCAGAATGCATCAACGCCCCGCGTTATGTTAAGCTGATACAGCATGCCCTTACCGGTTCATGGTTCCCATTACAGCCCACAAACATACAAGACAAGAATACAATGACATTTGTACGAAGAAAGCAGTTTAAAGTGATGAATTGTGTGAGAGTCTACAGAATATATTACTAATGCTGATTGGACCAGCAGGATAGGATGGTGTGTCCTAATAACACCGCAAGACAGAAAATAGTAGATTGCTGATCAAGAATTTAATGATTTAATTGACCCCTCCGTACAGGGCACTTAACCACGCCTCCTGAAGTGATGTCACACCACGTGCGCTGACGTAAGACAAACAAATAGTAAAAATGGCAAATACAATACATTCTTAACTGAGACAGACGCCATGCTTCTGATTTCATTCAAATCAACAATATATTATAGATTATAAATACAATACATTCTTAACTGAGAGAGACGCCATGCTTCTGATTTCATTCAATCATTCACACGTAGCAATGTTATGCTAGTGAAGAAGGTCTCATTCATTTATACGAGACGTGTATTAAAATTCAAATATAGGGCATATCTTCGTGCAAACACAGTGTGGTTAAGCTTCGGCCGCGAGTCGGCAAGAAATCAATACGTTTGTGCAGTCCGATCATCGCTAAATATCGCTCAACAAAGAATAAATGTGTCAATCGTTCACACGTAGCAATGTTATGCTACCGAAGAACGTCTCATTCATTTATACGAGACGTGTATTAAAAATCAAATATAGGGCATATCTTCGTGCAAACACAGTCTGGTTAAGCTTCGGCCGCGAGCCGGTAAGAAAGCGACAGGTTTGTGCAGTCCGATCATCGCTAAATATCTCTCAACAGAGAATAAGTGTGTCAATCGTTCACACGCAGCAGTGTTATGCTAGCGAAGAACTTCGAGTTCATTTATACGAGACATGTATTGAAAATCAAATATAAGGCATACCTTCGTGCAAACATATCTGTTCCAGTTGATATTAGATGGATTTAGTTGATGATGCGGTCTTCCACAAAGTTTGATCCATCGAAGGCATTTTTCGTACTGGGTCTTCGGTTTTGGAAAGGGTACGAATCGAACTCCACCAACTAGTTGATATGTTAGGGCTAGTAGGGTTGTAATAGCCTCTTCTGCACTCTTATGCCTTTTTTTTTTTTTTTTTGAAACACAGACTTTGCAGGGGATTCTTGTAAAGTAAATAGTAAATACTGGTAATTCCAGACTGTCTTTGATCATTCTGAAGCTGATCATTGGCTGAGTTTTGCCATTCTGGTTATTCTGCCATCCATTTTGATAATCGTCTTCCGTTTTCTGCCACGTTACTCTTGTCTTATTTTTTTTTTTTTATATTTTGGTGCTGAGTGTTGACAATTTTGGAAGATGAAGACAGGTTTCTTGAATTCATGCATGAGGCTTGTAAGGATGTGATACATACCCGCCATGTTTGTTTTGTTTTAAAGCGATATACCCACCAGATATGAAAGATCGCTTCGCCTCGCGTCCTTCGCTTGAATTTGCTCACATGACACATTTGGACACATTCAATTCATAATTCACATTCATAAGCACTTTAAACTCAGGACATATTTGTGTACTCTACAAATTTGTGTATTTTTTTAAGCACACTAAATGTGTGAGGAAACATCATTGTGGGGTATTAGCTGTTGTTCCTGCGATGCAGCGATATATGACAGCAATGTAAGATACACGACCAACTTGAACAAAGCAATGTTTAAACGCAAGCAAGCTGTATTTTTGTTTTTTTTATTTTCGTAAAGAGTTTTGATTTTGAAGTTGAGGTGATTCCACCTGACAGCTACGATGGAAAAAATATGATTAATTATTGACTCTTTATAGTACAGTATATTCCTTCTCCCCCAGCAGCTATGCCAATGCTTTTTAATATTGGATTTTGTTGATGAAAAGGGGGCATTCAAAAGGGAACATTATTTACAAGTTACTCCAAAATTAGTTATTCATTTTCCTGAGCATGCATGCATTTTGTCTATTTTAATGATGTTACTATCAAATATGAGAATAATTTATTGAAACACTGGAAAGAAACTGACTTTTGGTGATAATGTGTAGATGTGATTCTTAATACAAAATTAACTTCAAATAGTGAGGCTGATTTCTTGCACATAGTTTTGGAAAAAAAATTTTTTGACACCATAAGCAAGGAAACGATCTTGTTTGTGGATTTTTATTACAAAAACACAGGAAAATCTTTACAAAGAGAGGAAAAAGTACAAGTCTTACGAGGTCTTAACCCCTTATGAAAGATCAGACTAAAAGTCATGTTGTCATATAAAAGTAAGAGACCAAACAAGACCGTTATCTATGTCCAGCTGTATCCACATTAAGCAAGTAAGAACATCATCACATGAGGACGAGCCCGTCTGGGAGAACAAGATGGGATAAAACCTGTGAAAGTTGAATGTTGAACTAATACGTATTGACTTTTTTCTTCTAAGCATTGATGACATTGATAAAATTCCTGGTAAAATGTCTGCTTTTCACCATCAGGCCTTTATTTCACAGTTGCTCATACATAAGCACAATTTTTAACGTCATAAGCATTTAATTTGGAATAACAAATACATTTTATATCAGAGCAAATCTCTCTGTTTGGAATAGTGGTGTCACGTCCCATCGGAACGAGAGTAGGACCCAAATGCAGGAATCGGAAGATGCAAGGTAGTTCAAGGAAACACGTTTATTATATGCAGAGGTAGGGGATCGAGCAGGCAGTCCAGTGCAGCAGCGGTAGTTGGGACGTCGGGCGAAGAGAGCAGGTGAGCGGGCAGGCAGGAGTCGGTACACAGGGGAACAATCAAAGCAGGCAGAAGTAACGAAGGAGTCAGGCTTACAAGGTTGGACGGAGAACGGACGAAGGTCGGTACACACAGGTTCGATCAGGGATACCGGAGCACACGAACGGGACATGAAGATCAATGGAACAGGCCTCGGCTAGTTGTCATCGCGGTCATATAAATCCACAGCATAATCAGGCTGCATGAGGCGCAGGTGTGCACCTCCCAATCAGCGCACCCGCGCGGGCACCCGACGAGAAGGACGCTGTTTTTACTGCGGGCGTTTGGGACACTTGATCGCCCGCTGCCCGACTCGACCAGAGCACTCTGACATCAGGATCTCTACTCCGGTGAGTGTGCGGTACACCGCGGCGGGGTTAGGGAGGTCCCTTCTTCACCTCACCTTGGGAACGGACTCCCGTTCATGCACTGTGACGGCTTTCATAGATTCTGGGTCGGAAGCAAACCTGATAAATCCCCGCGTGGTCGAAGAGCTGGGGGCAGCAACCTTCCCCACGCAACGGTTTCGTCACGCCTATGCCGCCAATGGCAAGTTCCTTTGTCGGGTTACACATCGCACTCAGACGCTACGTATGAGCTTTCCGGACGCTCACTCGGAGCGTATAAGCTTCCATGTCTTCAACGCACGTAGTAGCGACATCATCTTGGGCAGCCCGTGGCTCAAAGAACATAATCCGCACATAGATTGGACCACGGGTCAGATCATGACTTGGGGAGAGGACTGTCTCAGTCGCTGTTTCGCTGGTCAGGAAGACAGCGGTATTCAAGTCGCGCCGGTTCGGCTAACAGAACCTAGTACCGCCCTGGACCTGACCGCGGTGCCCTCCTGCTACCATGACCTACGGGAGGTCTTCTCTGAATCTAAGGCAAAGTCTCTGCCGCCACATCGGTCATACGACTGCGCGATTGAACTCCTGCCAGGCACCTCTCCTCCCAAGGGAAACTGTTCTCGTTAACAGGACCAGAGCATCAAGCATCAAGGGGCTACATTGAGGACTCGCTGGCAGCCGGACTCATTTGCCCCTCATCCTCAACAGCCGGTGCGGGGTTTTTTTTTGTCAAGAAGAAGGACTCCACGCTGCGACCCTGCATCGACTACCGAGGCCTGAACGACATCACAGTCAAGAACAGGTACCCTTTGCCGCTTATCTCTACAGCATTCGAACTCCTCCAGGGAGCCCGGATCTTCACCAAGCTCGACTTGCGCAGCGCTTACCATCTGGTGCGGATTCGGGAAGGGGATGAGTGGAAGACGGCGTTCAACACCCCCACAGGGCACTATGAGTATCTTGTGATGCCTTTTGGACTGACAAACGCCCCGGCCGTCTTTCAAAACTTCATTAACGACGTGCTTCGGGAGTTCCTGAATAGATCTGTCTTTGTATACCTGGATGACATTCTCATCTTTTCAGCAGACCTAACCTCTCACATTCAACAAGTCAGAGAGGTGCTCCGGCGTCTGCAGCAGCACCAATTGTACGTGAATATGGATAAGTGTGAGTTCCATCGGGCATCCGTGTCCTTCCTGGGCTTCGTCCTGGCTGAGGGAGAGATACGGATGGACCCCGGGAAGGTCGACGCGGTGCTGCGGTGGCCTACCCCCACCAACAGGAGGGACGTGCAGAGGTTTTTGGGGTTTGCCAATTTCTATAGGAAATTCATAAGGAACTTCAGTTCCGTGGCCGCTCCTCTGCATTCGCTCACCTCGCCACATACCACCTTCGAGTGGTCCGGGACCTGCCAGGAGGCCTTCAGCAGACTAAAGGCAAGTTTCACTACTGCGCCCGTTCTCATTGTTCCGGACCCAGATAACCAGTTTGTGGTGGAGGTGGATGCATCGAATTCAGGAATCGGAGCAGTCTTGTCGCAGAGGAGTCCCAGGGATGGAAGGATCCACCCGTGCGCGTTCCTGTCTAGGAAGTTGACCCCGGCAGAGAGGAACTACGACGTGAGAGATCGGGAACTGCTGGCGGTCAAGAGCGCGTTGGAGGAGTGGCGGCACTGGCTGGAGGGCTCGCAAGTACCGTTCGTTGTCTTCACGGACCATAAGAACCTTGAATACCTGAAGTCTGCGAAGAGGTTGAACGCCCGTCAGGCCAGGTGGGCCCTATTTTTCACCCGCTTCCGCTTTAAGGTGTCCTTCCGCCCAGGCTCCAAAAACGGCAAGCCGGATGCACTCTTGCGGGTCCACGAGGAAGGGCGGACGGATTCAGACGCCGCTACTATCCTGCCAGCGGTGTGCTTCGTGTCCGGTTTCACCTGGGCGATTGAGTCGCGGGTCAAGGAGGCCCTGGGAGAGACACCGCCACCCGCGGATTGTCCGTCGGGCCGCCTTTTCGTCTTCCCATCTCTGCGGGGAGACGTCATCAACTGGGCCCATACCAACAAGACGGTCTGCCACCCGGGTATGGCGAAGACACGTTAAGTGGTCGAACAAAGGTTCTGGTGGCCTAACCTCAGTAAGGACGTAAGGGAGTTCGTCAACACCTGCCCGGTGTGTGCTGCCAATAAGACTTCCCGCCTACGGCCTGTTGGTGAGTTGCGACCCCTGTCCATCCCCTTTCGTCCGTGGTCACACATCGCGCTGGACTTCGTCACTGGCCTGCCGCCTTCACAAGGGAACACAGTGGTGGTGTCCGTAGTGGACCGTTTCTCCAAGATGGTCCACTTCGTGCCGCTTCCGAAGATCCCGTCGGCCAAGCAGACAGCCCAGTTGGTATTAGACGAGGTCGTCCGTTACCACGGCCTACCCCGGGACATCGTTTCGGACAGGGGTCCGCAATTCAGCGCCCGTTTCTGGAAGGAGTTCTGCAACCTCATCGGCGCTTCGGCTAGTCGGACATCGGGTCATCACCAAGAGTCTAATGGCCAGACTGAGAGGATTAACCAGGAATTAGAGACCGGTCTTCGATGTCTGGCATCCAGGGACCAGAGCACGTGGAGCCAGCACATCAAGTGGGTGGAGTATGCCCACAATTCTCTACCCTCCGCCTCAACAGGTATGGCTCCACTCCATGTCGTGCATGGCTACCCTCCGTCCCTGTTTCCTCCACTGGTCACAGACTCCGCGGTCCCGTCAGCCTTGGCCGTGGTGCGACGCTGCAAATGGACCTGGGAAGCAGCTCGGAGGACACTGCTGCGCATGAGCAGCGCCTACAAGGCCGCAGCGGACCGCAAGAGAAGGGCCGCACCAGAGCTCAGAGTGGGACAGCGAGTGTGGCTCTCCACCAAAGATCTCCCGCTGCGGACGGAATCTCGCAAACTTGCTCCCAGGTTCGTTGGCCCGTTCCCGATTTCCAAGGTTATTAACCCGACCGCTGTCTCGCTGAAACTGCCCAGGTCGATGAGGGTGCACCCTACGTTCCACGTCAGCAGACTTCGCCCGAATCGCACGTCGTCGCTGGCTCCTCCGTTCAAGTCCCCCCCGCCCCCCGCATGGTTGACGGTGGGTTGGTGTATACTGTGCGCCGGTTGCTGTCTTCCCGCCGCAGAGGAAGGGGGGTCCAGTACCTGTATATCTATTTTGGCTGGTCAAACAAACACAGAAAGTTAGATGCACGTTTATTTTGTCCAAAATGGACATGTGACTACATATTACTTATTTTCAGATGGAAACGGTACATAGCGTACAGACAATTTGTGAGATGGTGCTCTGGATTTCTCAGCCGACATGTACGTGTCCCTCTTCCTTCAAGATGTGCTGTTCAGAAGATGAGAGGGAGGTTTTTCTCACCAGACTATGTGGGATTTCGTGACACTGATGATGGAAACTAAGGCCACTTTTAGTTGTTTCTTTGTTTTACAGGAATTACTGGATTAAATCATTTTTGCACAAAACAATCATTTGTTGAACATTAGTTACCTTTCATTTTGTGTAACACATCCTCAGTGCTATAAATGGTGTTATCACCTATTCTTTGACAAGAATGTAACTGATGAATGAGTCATAAATTAGACATTTTTGGGATGAAATAATTTCTCATTTTAATAAAAAATAATATGACAAAAAAATGTTAATTTTTTGTACAAATAGGTCACATTTCACAATTATTTTTTTCGAAAACAAGTGACATGAGCACAGCCTCTTCATTGTCAGGTTTTTCACAGGCTGCATTCAGCGGTTCTCTCCGTCGATCGTCTCGAGCCAGAAAGTCCAGGTCTTCGTCATCATCTTGCACTCTGCAACACAGTGCCTCCACAACAGCCATCACATCAGCCACATACCCTCAATAAAAAGCAAAGCTTGAAATGAAGCATGATACATGACTTTATTGTGGTTTGTTTTCTAAATAGAATTTTCTGAATTCAAACTTTTATATTTTAATTTAGAAGATGTATTCTGGGTCATTTGCATCCATCCGTCCATTATCCAAACAGCTTATCGTCACAAGAGAGCTAGACAGTATCCCAGCTAGCTTTGGACAAAAGGCAGACTACACCCTGAAATACAAATACAAAAATATAACATATATAACATATAAATTGCTACTGTAAACAACACTGTCTCAGGACAGATACAAACCTGAATTCCATCCCTTTGAATGAAAAAGCATACATTTTTGGTGCAAAATGTATGACCAAGGAGTGGAAGGCCTCGAGGTCGGATGTCTGATAAACTGATATTCCATTATGAAGTCAGTAACCTGCAAATGCACTGTAAAAACTTGAAACCAGATCTACAATCTATCACTCTAATCGGTTGACTAAAGTAAACCAGCAGCTCACTTGTGACAAATTTGTGGTGACACTATAACAATTAGAAAATGTTATATCACACATACATTGACTAACAGCAAAAACAAAAAAAATGCTTAGAAAAAAGTAACTGTCACTTGCAGGATCATTCATAAAATGCACAAAAGTTAATCATTTTATAATTTATGAATACATCATGAGTAGATTAATAAGGTTAGTTTTCTTAAATAATCTGAACAAACAAGTAATTTATTATCACCTCGACTGGGACCTCTGTGTCTGAACTGTATCCCAACAGTTCTTGATGGCAGCCCAAGTGAGGCCTTGGTGCCACAGCTGGAATGCTGTGGCTCAAGGCCATCCTTTTTTTTTAAAAAACAGAAGTACATTATTTATACCAGTGGATGTCAGTCGTGTTCTACAAATGTTTTACTTGCAATCAAGAGTGCTTTTTTGAGAACTTGAGTACTCTGTGCTGACTAACCTTGCCACATATCACATATCTTTTAAAAAAAAAATTAACAGTAAATATTGACATGTATATGTTTTCCATGCTGACATCATTTGTCAATGAAATAACAACAAAACCGTACTGGATATTATTTCATTATTGACCATATTGTAACAATGAATTTAACCAAATGTTAAACTTCATGGGCCCATAATTGTTCTATTTCCCTTTACAACAAGTGAAGAGCACAACAGCACAGATGTCAATCAAACCATCTATTTATAGCAAATGCCATTTGTACTTACATCTTGATCAGGGAACGAATCCTCTGCTTCGGTGCCAGCTGTGGTAACACAGTGACTGCCCAGTGCTTCGGATAATACCTTGAAATGAACATAATGGAGGTTTTGAGTTTCAGTCCGAATGAATGTGAATGTGACGACAACCTATAATTGGTATTTGAATGTTTACTCGTAACTTCTCTCGCTTCTCGATAGCCTTGGACGTATACTTTTTTTTTAGGTGGGGTATCTTTTTTATAAGAAGCACTATGTCAGTGTTCAGGTCGAGGGAAAATAGTGGGGACAGCTGTGTCGAGCAGAAATCTTTTATAGTGGACCATGAAGCTCAAATTTGCCTTCAGAGCTGGCCGTGAGTCAAAGCATGACTCCTCAAAGTGTGCAGAGCACAAGAGAGATCTGGGGATTTTTAAAATAAAGTAAATGTCATCGATGCTGACAAATTCAGTCTGGAGCTAAGCTACAAACTGTGGTACAAATTAGCGCCCCCCCTCCCAACATTTTTTTTCAAAAGCGCGACACATACCTGTTGTTTGGGACCCACTAAGCTCTCATCCTTTGCACCTGTTCAATCCATTTTTCACGACGAACCGGGTCTTTTGGAAATGTATGAAAGGTAAATCCATCTTCCCGAGCAAAAGTTCGAGCAATATCCAGCAATACAAGCATCCGGTATTTTGGCTCCTTCCCGGAGGTAAAACTAATGGAAACAAACGAGTCCACTAGTGGGCGCCTCTGTCCTGTACGTCACTTCCTGCTTCTTCTCGAAAACGAATCCCTCGAGAGGATTTTCATGGCGGGAGTTACAAAAAGCTGTATACGTCAAAATCAGGTCCTAAAATGTCTGACTTGTGTCACGCCCACTGTCATGACTGTAATATTTGCCAGCAACACAATGTTCACCCCACACATAGTTGCCAGGTTCATTTGACCCACTCACCTGGCCTGGTACTGAACTGGTCATGAATTTCACAGACATGATCATGCCTGTTCAAGGTAAATGCTACGTTCTTGTTTTTGTTGACACCTTTTCCAGATGGCCTGAAGCCCACCCCTGCGCTCGCAAAGACGCCATGTTGGTAATAAAAGCTTTGGTCAATCACTGGATTCCAAAACAAGGTTTCCCTGCTCTCATCCGATCGGACAACGGTGCACATTTCACATCCACACACTTTGCTACTGTGGAGAAGTGGTTAGGGTTAACTCATAAGTTTGGTGGTGTTTACCACCCCGCCAGTCAAGGTTCAGTTGAATGTATGAATTGCACGTTGAAGGAAAAACTGGCTAAAAATATGTACCTCTTCCGGCATGAATTGGGTTCAGGCTTTTCCCCTTGCTCTGATGTCTGTGAGACAAACTGTGTCTTGCTCTACTGGTTTCTCCCCTTACAAACGTCTTACAGATCCTCTGACGCCTGGCCCTTCCTCCTCACTCCAACCGCTGGAGGAGGGCATTGTGTCTCCCAAGTGTTCTCATAATCTGTTTTGGACACAACAGCATTCTTTTGCTTCTAATTTCTCTTTACAGATACAAGACCTTCTTCCATCACTTCCTGCACTTGATCTTCCTGAGTGGTCATCTGTCTACCTTAAACGACTCTCTCACAAGTGGTCAGAACCCCATTGGTCTGGCCCACACAAGGTGACTACTCGTACCTCCAAAGCTGTCCACTTGGAGGGAAAAGGAACTAAGTGGTTTCATTACCCTATGCTTCGCCCTGCTACAGACTCTTAATTGCACTAGCATTTTATTGTTTGTTGTTGTTTTATTGTTAACCATGATTCCTACTGATGGTCCGATTGCTTTTCAGACTTAAGAAAGGGAGACCAGGAATCTATGGTATTGTCATTATTGGTGTTATTGTTGTTCTTGGTATTTTGATTTGAGAAATTGCTCAAAAATACCCTATACCCGCAGCCACATCGGCACCAGCCGTTCGCACAGCCCACCCAGAAACTATTTATCACAGAGCTAAATGGCGTACGGGGGGTCTTGCTCTTATTATCCGGTGCCGACGCTAGCCAAAACCGCAATGGAACAATTGGTAAATCCCTGTGATAACCCCAACAAATGAACGGATGAGCTTTATTTTTGTTACAATGCTTCTAAATTCATTAGTGTACTTATGCTAAATCTGAATTTGTTTACTATTGGAGGGTACAAGGCTAGTGAGTGGGGAGACTATGATTGGTATATAGATATGAGCGGCTACACAAAGGCTCAGGGCTGGGGATATGTCTCACACCACTTATGGGGATGGAGTGATAAGGTGTCGTATGGATGGGAAAAATCCACCAGAGACTGGCAACGGCGACTCTCTATCAGAAGAGGGCCGGCAAATAGAGAACCCCATTTGTTTCTGACCCTTAATACCACTTTTTCCCCTCTGTTGGGATCTTCCCCTGCCATTCATAATACCCCTCTTTTCTCCTCCCCCATTAAGTGTTACACATTAGGCTTATGTGTTTACAAAGCTAACAAAGATCCATGTACCTATATACATTTTTGTCCGAATAAAACCGTCTTTGATATGACTAAACGTCAGCAAAATGAACCGACCCCGCACTCATTAGTTCTAACAGGATTGAGATGTGGCCCAGCCTCCAATAGTCGTATGAAGAGTTGTATTATAGACGAAGCCTTAACTGTTGATGAGTGGTACAGGGTTTTGACAGGTGTTGGTGCAGTAAACAATAATTGGTTACTAATGGCAGAACAAGCGGCTAATAAAACCCAGAGTAACTGTGTTGTATGTATGGGACCTAGACCTTTGTTACGTGTTGTTTCCTCTTCTGTCAAGTCCACCTGTGTTCTAGATCTTGTGAAAAATTGTGTGCCGACTAATGAATGCAAAATTCGGGATACTGCGGACCCGGTAACACCGGCTCAAAAGAACAACCGTGTAATCGTGCTGTGGCGTGCCAAAACTTGACCTGTATTTTCCTTAAAGGTAATGGTGCCCAAATTGAAAATATCTCTGATGACCAGTGTTCAGAGACCCAGGAAAGACCTTTCTTCCGACCTGTCAGCCGTACTGATTGATGTATGGTAGTGGTGCGGAGGGGACCCTATCTTCGACCACCTCCCGCGCAACAGCACAGGCAGATGTGCATTAGTAACTTTACTTTTACTTATTTTTGTTGTTCCTGTCACCCTAGATGATATCGCGGTTGCTCCTGAACACTTTTCAGGAACCCCTTGGCCCATTACACCATTCACGTAGGTCCAAACCTACCTGGCTCGGTGCTGACGACCCCATCTACATTGACGCTATTGGCGTCCCCCGTGGTGTCCCAGATGAGTATAAACTGGCTGATCAGGTAGTTGCCGGTTTTGAAAATATACCTGTAATTTCCACCCTGTTCCCTGTTACTCCAAACAAAAATGTCAACCGTATCAATTACATACATCATAATGTGCAACGTTTGGGCAATTTCACCCTTGAAGGACTCGAAGCTGTACATGAGCAACTTCGGGCTACATCTATTATGGCTTTCCAAAATAGAATCGCATTAGATGGAGTGTTGTCTGAAAAGGGCGATGTTTGTTCCTTTTTTGGCAACCAATGCTGTACCATTATTCCGAATAACACTCAACCTGGCACCTGCCTCACTCAGGCCGTAGATGGACTTAGAACTGTTAGTAAGAAAATGAAGGAACAGGCTGGAGTTGACACGTCTATGTGGGATAACTGGATGAATGTGTTTGAAGGGTGTCATTTCAATCATCTCTCTGGCTGTCTTCACCTCTATTCTCACCCTCTCTGGATGCTGTTGCATTCCTTGTATTTGTTCTCTTTTAACCCGTCTGATTGAGAAGGCGACTGCTGCCCCACCTGATGGCCGCGGTAATTATGTCCTCATTAGACCCCCGCCCCGACACACTCTTCAAGATGATTTTATTGTTGCTCTCACTCCCCTTGAAAATGATGCTGTACTTCCACCACTTCCTGATTGTCATGATGTTGACATGTCTTGTGATTCCATTGCCCTTGGTCATAGTGTGTGATTATTCTGTTCTACTTATATTTTAGTGTTGTTGCTTTTTTTTTTTTTTTTTTGCTTTAAATGTTTTGCTGTTTTTGAGTTGTCTAGTTTTGTCCTGCAGGTTTAAACCTTATGAGTGTTCTGAATCATGAGGCTATGCATGTGTTACAAGGTATGTTTGGACGACTGGAGAGGGTTTTATGTTTTCCATATTTCTTGAAGTGTTACTTTTGTTATTTTCGTGTTTGTTTTTCTGATCTATTTCATAATCAAGGGAGGGAATGATGACTATTTTACTTTTATTGTACTTTCATTATTTGCTTAAATATGACCTTATACATTTAATCAACAGATAAAGTGTTGTCCATTTGCTAATCAGACAAGGATGTGTTGTGGAGCGCAGTGGCTGTCCTTGATCTTTGTACGCAGAAAACCGGCTGGTGGCATCCTCCTCGCCCAAGCATTGCCGTGGAGACGAACGACACCAGATAAGGAGCGGAACGTTACTATCTCGGCTGAAGAGCAGACTTGGGGGCGGCAGCCACTTTTACCATGGACCCATACTATAAAAACCTTGTGTTACTGGGCAGCTTTTGTCTTCTTCTTTGGGCTATCCTGCCAGAAGACACACATCTCGTGTGTGGCAGATACCTAGATAAGACGCCGATGTCTGTATTGCACAATCCTTTGTAATGAATAATTTGCTGTTAACTTGTTTAATTCATTGGTCATCTCTTCCTCGATCCGTGAACATGTGTAGGGGCCAAACTCGCAAATCCCTAAAACACATTCTACAGAAACCTACTGGTTATCTATGCAGGCTTCGTGTATCTCTCTCTCATAACTATACAAGACAGATTCATTTTTATTTTCATATTAATCTCGGTGACAAATACAGCGTAACCACCACCTGTGAATGTGTCTTGCAGAATTCAATGTCATCATGTGACTGCAACTCTGTAAAACAATGACTGAGAAATGACCAGTAACAATTACAAATAGAAAGTTGTGCCACATATATATTTTTTATTAAAAACATGTCTCTAGATATGTGATATAAACACATGTAATATATATGTAAACTTTTGTGATTTGAAACATGCTAACAGGTACAAATGCAAAATGCAAAATGTGCGTGGACGAAGCATCCAAAGTCAAGGAAGACTTGTTCCGAGCCAGCATGCCTAACTACAGGTAACCAGGAAACAAAAGAAAACTAATTTTGAATGGTCTTTATTGATAAAATTTACATATAATGTGTACATTCAAAAGTTACAACCATACGCGTTGTCCCACCTTGAACACTGGTGCCCTTCTCCTCTTGAGGTCCGCCGCGAACTTGTAGGAGCTGCCCATGCGTATTCGTGTCTTTTGAGCTGATTCCCAGGTCCACTCGCAGAGTCTCAGCACTGCCAATGCGGATGGCACCGCGGAGTCGTTGGCCACAGATGGAAACAGAGAGGGAGGGTAACCATGAACAAAGTGGAATGGAGCAATACCTGTGGAGGTGGAAGGTAGGGAGTTGTGGGCATACTCCACCCAACCGAGGTGCTGGCTCCAAGTGCTGTGATCATGCGATGCTAGACACCATAGACTGGTCTCCAGGTCCTGGTTTATTCTTTCTGTTTGGCCATTGGACTGCGGGTGATGACCTGAAGTGAGGCTTACTTTTGCCCCGATGAGGGTGCAGAACTCCTTCCAGAATCGAGATACGAATTGCGGTCCTCTGTCCGATACTACATCTGCTGGGAGGCCATAATAGCAGATGACTTTGTCTAGTAGTAGCTGTGCCGTCTGCTTGACGGACGGAATCTTGGGAACTCGCACAAAATAGACCATCTTAGAGAACCAATCGATGAATGAGAGAACCACTGTATTTCCCTGGGAGCAGGGTAGACCTGTAATGAAATCTAGGGAAATGTGTGACCAGGGACGAGAGGGAATTGGTAGTGGCTGTAGCTCATCCATAGGTCGCAGGAGAGAGGTCTTATACAGATCATGCATGCGTTGACACACTCCCTCACGTCCTTTCCCAGGTTTGGCCACCAAAATTGTTGTTCCACTACTGAGCGGGTCTTCACCATGCCAGGGTGGCAGATGGTCTTGTTTGTGTGGGCCCAATCAATGACGTCTCTTCGTAGCACAGAAACCACGAACAGACGGCCCGGAGGACATTCGGCTGGACCTGGAGAGTTCCTGAAAGCTTCCTCTTTCTGTGTCTCCATCTCCCAGGTGAACCCGGACATGAAGCAGGCCTCCGGAAGTATCAGAACACTCACGGGCTCCATTCGGTCCCCTTCATCGATCCGAGATAGTGCGTCTGGTTTGTCATTCTTTGAACCTGGACGGAAGGACAGAGTGAAGCGAAAGCGGGTGAAAAAGAGTGCCCGCCTGTTCTGTCCTGAAAACATTCAGTCTCTTTGCGGTCCTCTGGTACTCCAAGTTCTTGTGGTCCGTGAGAACCAGAAATGGCACTTGTGATCCTTCCAGCCAGTGTCTCCATTCCTCCAGCGCCATTTTGACCGCCAGTAATTTGCGATCGCCCTCATAATAATTCCGCTCTGCCGGGGTCAGTCTTTTAGACAGGAAGGTGCACGGGTGAATTCTTCCATCTTTTGCACACCTCTGGGAGAGTACTGCTCCCATTCCTGAGTCGAATGCATCCACCTCCACCACAACCTACCTCTCTGGGTCTGGCATGATGAGGATAGGAGTGGTGAAACTCGACCTGAGTCTATTGAAGGCCGAGTTCCCATCCCACTCGAATGAGTTGCGGGGTGAAGTGAGGGCGTGTAAGGGAGCAGCAATGGAACTGAAGTTCTTGATGAACTTGCGGTAGAAGTTGGCGAATCCAATGAACCTCTGCACCTCGCTGCTCTTGGTGGGAGTGGGTCATTGGAGAACCGAGTCGACCTTACTGGGATCCATGTGAATCTGTCCCTCGGCCAAGATGAATCCCAGGAATGTGACAGAAGGTCGGTGGAATTCGCACGTCTCCATCTTGACATATAGATTATGTCGTAACAATTGCTGCAGCACCTCCCTGACGTGCTCGATGTGGGAAGCTTCGTCCGGGGAAAACATCAGAATGTCATCGAGGTAAACGAACACGTTCTTGTTCAGTCTCTCACGTAGCACATAAATAAAATTCTGCAACACCGCTAGTGCGTTCGTCAGGCCGAACGGCATCAGTAGGTACTCGTAGTGGCCTGTTGGTGTGTTAAAGACCGTCTTCCACTCGTCCCCTTCTCTGATGCGTACCAAATGGTACGCATGTCGTAAATCCAACTTGATGAAGATCCGGGCCCCTTGAAGCAGTTCGAATGCGGTGGCAATTAGGGGAAGAAGGTACCTGTTCTTGATGGTGATGTCATTGAGTCCCCTGCAATCAATACAGGGCCGTAACGATGTGTCCTTCTTCTTAAAGAAGAATCCTGCTCCAGCCAGTGATGATGATGGTCGGATGAGTCCTGCCACTAGAGAGTCCTCCACGTACTTCTTCATGGCTTGGTGTTCCAGTCCTGTTAATGAGAAGAGCCTCCCTCAAGGGGGTGAGGGGCCGGGCAACAAGAGGGTAACACAATCGTACGGGCGGTGTGGTGGAAGGGATTTGGCTTTTGCCTCTGAGAACACTTCCTTGAGGTCCTGATAACAGGACGGCACTACTGGTAACTCCAGTACGGACTTTGATTTGTGTAAGTCGACGGGCGCGATGTGTAAACTCCTCTCTTCTAAAGTCCCAAAACATACCTACATTCTTTGCCCCAGGCCCTGATTTGACCGGTGGTCCAGTCAATGTGTGGGTTGTGTCTTTTAAGCCAGGGGCTGCCCAAGATGACATGGCTGCTCCGCGAGTTGACTACATGGAAACTTATTCTCTCGGTGTGACCGTCCGGAAATGTCATCCTCAGAGATTGCGTACGGTGAGTTACTCGGCAAAGGAATTTACCAAAAAAAGAAAAGTCACAGTGCCCATGGCCTCGACTACCCATGGGTTAATCAGGTTTGCGTCCAATCCTGTGTCAATAAAGGCTGTGGCGGAATAAGTACCGCTGCCCGTGCTCAAGGTCACTCGAAGCTGAGCTCGACTCGATCCTGCTGTGGTGAATCTCACACTCACCGGAGTCGTGATCCTGAGGGCGGAGCACTTGGGCCTGACCAGACAGTGGGTTACTTCGTGACTCAAGCATCCGCAGTAGAAGCATCGGCCTTCACGCCGAAGTCGCAGTCGCTCCTCTGGTGGACCATCGAGTCCTTCACCTGCATTGGCTCTGTCGCGGGTATGGGCATCGACAGCAGGGAAACCGGCGGGGCGGATGCGCTCTGCACTCCTTCGAGCCAAGCATCCACTTGTCCCTGGATTGCTAGCCTCTGGTTGATCCAGAGAGGTAGGGCGATGAGGGAATCCAGGGAGGTAGGCAGGTCCACAGCGATGAGGTGGCTGTGGATTCGCGGTGAGAGCCCTTGGAAGAAGGCGTCGAGAAGCGCATCCTCATTCCATCAACTTTCCGCTGCTCTGATGCGAAACTCGATCGGGTAATCGGCCACGTGACCTTGTCCTTGTCGTAACGTGATCAATGTCGCTGCTGCTTTGCGTTACGGCAAGGCATACTGGAATACCTGCGCATATAAAGGACGTCCAGGAGTGGCATGTTCCGAAGTTGAGACTCCACTCCGCCGTGGACCACGCCTCTGCTCTTCCCGTCATGTGGTATATGACAAAGGCAATTCGTGCGCGGTCTGTCGGGAAGGCGGAGGCCTGTGGCTCGAAGTGAAGATCGCACTGGGCGAGAAAGAGCTTGACGTTCCCTGAGTCGCCGGAAAAGCGTTCGGGCCGGGAGAGAGGTGTGGCTCCAAGCCGCTGAAACTCCGCAACTGGCGGGGTTCTCGACGCGACCTGGACTGGGGTAGGAACCGTGGCGTCTCCAACCGGGCACAGATTTCATGAAGCCTCGGGTTAGTCACCTGAAGAGCAGCCTCCTGCTCGGCCGTGTTGTGGCCAGATTGTTCTGTCATAACCAGAACGCGAGGGCGGACCCAAATGCACGACTCGATAGACAGGAAGGCAGTTAGAGGAAGGTCTTTATTCGTTCCAATGTTGAATGCCGGAGAGTCAGTCAGACCGAGCAGAAGTATCAGGAGGGGACCTGCACAGCCAGGGCTGGACCGGTAGGACCGTGAAATTAACCTCCGTAAACCTCTGCAACAGTTTTTTTTAAAACACACATTGTTCTCAAATGAGCCAAGTTGGCATTAGAAATACTTTTTGGTAATTTGAGATAGAGAAGAATAATTCCTACCTGAAATGAAGTGATTGCTACACAATTGTGTGTATTTGGGAGGGCACCATCCATTACGCTTAATTGCCAAAATCCATCAATATTTTCTGGTCTTTTCAGCTGGTATTCCATAGAAGGATCTCTTTGAATATCTGTCTCATCTGATGTGACAACCAATAGCACAGGTGTCGGATTTTGAAAATATTCTCCTCCGGTTCAATGTCTCCCACAATGTCGAGGACCTCTGTTTGACCGGCAGTATGCTCTATACCCACACCTGCTCGGCATCTCTCATTGTGGGCAACTCCAGAGTGAAACAGAGTCCAACCCCTCTCAAGAGGACAGGTACCAGAGCCCAAGCGGTCCATAGAGGAGGGTCCAACTATATCTAGTCGGAACTTCTCGACTTCACGCACCAACTCGGGTTCCTTCCCTGCCAAAGAGGTGACATTCCATGTCCCCCGAGAGAGTTTCTGTGGCCAGTGATCAGATTGCCAAGGTTGCCGATTTTGGCCATTGCCCAGCTCACATCGCACCCGGTCCCTAATGGCCCGTCTCACAGGTGGTAAGGCCATGGGAAGGGGGACCAATGTTACGCTTTCAGGCCGTGCGCGGCCAAGCCCCATGAGTGCAGGCCCGGCCACCAGGCACTCGCCTTCGAGCCCCACCTCCAGGCCTGGTCCAGAGGGCGGCTCCTGTGACCCGCGTCTGGGTAAGGGAAACCGAGCTCCAATATTTGAATTTGTCAAAGGGGTTTTGAGGTCAGATGACACCAAAAGGGAGCTTTTGGGTCATAATTCCACTGACCGTGTTTGGAGGAAGACAAATGATGAGTTGCATCCCAAAAACACCGTCCCTTCCGTGAAGCAAGGGGATGGTAGCATTATGCTTTCGGGGGGGTTTTCTGCACATGGGACAGGACGATTGAACTGTGTTAAGGAGAGGATGACCACGGCAATGTATTGTGAGATTTTGGGGAACAACCTCTTTCCCTCAGTCAGAGCATTGAAGATGGGTCATGGCTGGGTCTTTCAACATGACAATGACCCAAAGCACACAGCCAGGAAAACCAAGGAGTGGCTCCGTCAGAAGCATATCAAGGTTCTGGCATGGCCTAGCCAGGCTCCAGACCTAAACCCAATAGTAAATATGAAGCTCCGTGTTTCTCCGCGACAGCCCAGAAACCTGTCTGATCTGGAGAAGATCTGTGTGGAGGAGTGGGCCAAAATCCCTACTGTGCAAACCTGGTGAACAACTATAGGAAACGTTTGACCTCTGGAATTGCAAACAAAGGCTACTGTACCAAATATTAACATTGATTTTCTCAGGTGTCCAAATACTTATTTGCAGTTGCATCACACAAATAAATCGTTAAAAAAATCATACATTGATATTTCTGGATTTTTCTTCTTAGATTCTCTCTCTTACAGTGGACATGCACCTACGATGAAAATTTCAGAGATTTCTAAGTGGGAGAACTTGCAATATAGCAGGGTGTTCAAGTACTTATTTTCTTCACTGTACGATCAGCAGGACACACAAACCCCTCCACCACGGTAAGGTGACAGCTCGATTAAACACTCAAAGTTCAAACCTTTGTTGTTAAAAAAAAAAAAAAAAAGAGGACACTAATGTATTCTAGAATGAAACCCAAGATTAAAAAAAGATTTTGAGCCCAAAATATTTGAGAAATAAATTTCTCAATAAGCGTTTTCCTGTGACTCAGGCATATAGTTACAGGTCGTTATTGGCGTTCTTTTGCAGCCTGTATACCCTCTCTCTTTTTCTTTTTTTTTTCTTTGCTGCGATTAGACAATCAGAAGATGTGGTGCCTGCTCTTCACAATCTCTTCTTGGCTTGGAGACCATGATGTGTTTCATGTGTGCTGTTGGAATAGCGCGGGTGGACCCCTGTGCAGCAATCTAATACTGTGGGTGGTTGACAATGGTCTACAGTCCCTGAGCCAATCAGAATGCACCAGGTGATGCGCAGCTTCCCTGAGCGAATCCGGATGCAAAACCCAATGCCCATTCATTGCACTGCAAAAAAAAGGCCTGCTACACTGTAAAAAATTACACACACACACGCGGACGCACACACACACAAAATAATGGACCTTTGCGACCTGTTAATCACTCGTTCAATAATAGCCAATCAGATAGCCGCATTGTCTTAATGCCTAGCTTGACACGCCCCTCTTACCATATTGTCCCACAAGCAAAGCTGGTTGTTAGTAGCGTGTGCTTGGAAAAATTTATGTTATGAAGAAAATGGTCCTCAGATGCGCTTGGGGAACGTGCAATTCTGCTTAAAGATATCCTGCTAGGTTACAAGGGACCCGGTTAATTCATAAACACAGTGGACGAAGTGTCTACGATTGATTAAGGCTTGCGGAAGACCGCACGTGCAGCTAAATGTGGACAATATCAACAAACACAAAACTGTATGTTTGAAGGTAAGTGAGGGAGAACTATCTTCTCTGAGTTTGATTTCATTATTATCAATGCTTTATACATTGCAGGAGAATAACTTTCACTTTGTTAGTGTATCACTGACCTGCGAATGAAGTGTGTAATGTTTTATGTTTGTGTTTTTAAGTCGGGTTAGTGATACGTAAATGTGCGATGTCATTTGTCTATTTGTATCACATCACACTATGATTGGAAAAAAAAGAGCGATCGGCTCCTCCATACACGAAGCGTGTTGCTGCCACACGTTAAACTTCAGTAAACTTTTCCGTGACAGTAGTTTTTTTAAACATGCATTGTTCTCAAATGAGTCCAATGCCTATTTAAAAAAAGAAAATAAACCACTGGGATAGGGTTCAGCCCCCATACACGGAAGTGCATTGCAGCCACACGAACTTTGGTAAACCTCTGTGTGACCAACGGTTTATTTTCTTTTTTTAAATTAAGCATTGGACTAATTTGAGAACAATGCATATTAGAAAAAAGGAAAGTGGTTTACCACAGATTAATGTGTGCCCGCAAACGCTTCGTGTATGTTGAGGATGACTTGTCTGTAGATTTTTTTTTAAACGCATTGTTCTCAAATGAGGCATCTTGGGAATTTGAGATTGAGAACAATAATTCCTACCTGAAGTGAAGTGATTGATACACAGTCATGTGTATTTGGTAGGGTTAGTTAGTTAGTTTCATATTTAATTGCCGATATCCATAATCTTTTCTGGTCTTTACAGATGGTATTCCATAGAATGATCTCTTTGAATATCTGTCTCATCTGTTGTAACAACCAACAGCACAACAAGTCTCTGGCATTGTGTATATTCTGCTCTGGTTCAATGTGCCCCGCACCGTCAAGCAGCTCTTTTTGACCGGCAATATGGCGCCGTGAAAATGGTAACATTACGTGCACGAGCTCTATATTGCCACACAAACAAACCTTCCCAGCAACACCCCTCAGGGGGGTTACGCCCTCTGCCCATTCCTTGACGTCCATGGTTACACATCTCTCTGGATTTCATGACCGGGTTCCGCCGCCACACGTTAACCTCAGTAAACATCTCTGCAAAAGACGGTTTATTTTCTTTTTTTAAATAGGTATTGTTCTCAAATGAGTCAACTTGGCTTTATAGATATTTCTTTTTAATTTGAGATTGACAAGAATAATTCCTACCTGAAATTAAACGTTCGCCAGACAGGCGCATGTATTTGGTTGAGTGACTACACACACTCTCTCGCCTTTGGACATGTCCAAACCATCAAAGTCTGTTCGGTCTCAAAAACATCCAACTTTGACTGTCCCTCTAATGAGCTCACTTCTAATCCTATCCTACCCGCTCACTCTGAGCAATAACCTCAACATCTTCATTTCTGCCACCTCCAGTTCTGCTTCCTGTAGTTTCTTCAGTGCGACCGTCTCTAATCCTTACATCATGGCCAGCCTCACCACTGTTTTATAAACTTTGCCCTTCATCCTAGCAGAGACTCTTCTGTAACATAGAACACCTTCCGACAGCTGTTCCACCCTGCTTGGACCTGTTTCTTCACTTCCTTACCACATTCACCATTGCTCTGTACTGTTGACCCCAGGTATTTGAAGTCGTCCACCCCCGCTATCTATTCTCCCTGGCGCTTTACTCTTCCCCCTGTGCCTCTCTCATTCATGCACATATATTCTGTTTTACTTTGGCTAATCTTCATTCCTCTCCTTTCCAATGCGTGCCTCCATCTTTCTAATTGTTTCTCCACCTGCTCCCTGCTTTCACTGCAGATCACAATATCATCTGCGAACATCATTGTTCAAGGGGATTCCAGTCTAATCTCCTCTGTTAGCCTACCCATTACTACAGCAAACAGGAAGGTGCTCAGAGCGGATCCCTGATGCAGTCCCACCTCCACCTTAAATTCTTCTGTCACACCTACGGCACATCTCACCACTGTTCTGCTGCCCTCATACATGTCCTGTACTATTCTAACATATTTTTTCACACCAGACTTGCACATTCAGAACCACAGTTCCTCTCATGGTACTCTGTCATAGGCTCTCTCGAAACCCACAAAAACACAACCTTCTCCTTCTGTGACATGCCTTGGAGCTCTTCCTGTACATCTAGAGCATGTCCTACCTCTTTCCGAAAGGCCACACAAGATTCTTCTTTTCTAAACTTCCACCACCTGATTCTCTGCTCTATCTTTGTCTTCTTAAAAGGCCGATTTGTATATCATACAATTGAGGGCAAAATGTCATTAAAAAAATAATTTAAAATTCTAAACATAATAGAAATGAAATAAATTAGCATTAAAGTCAGTCTCAAGATTTTGTTCGAAATGTCGCTTAGATGCGGCAAGTTCCGCTTCTCTCCAGAATCTAACGTCACATCGAGGCAACATTTAGCCAGAGAGTGAAAAAGCTTGCAAAGATGGTGAGGAAGTGTGTTGCATACGGCTGTTCTATGACAAACACTAACGGTGTCAGCTTACATGAATGGCCGAAAAAGGAACGGATAGGCAAGATATGGACGAGGTTTGTGAAGACAAATTGGGTGCATTGGAGTTACAAGTCAAAGTCAACGGTCTTATGTTCCAAGCATTTCACGGAGGACTGCTTTGAAAACCCCATACAGCATTCACTTGGCTTTGCTAGAGAGTAAGTATGTCCGTGTTCAATTACATCCATGTTAAATTGTTTAGTATTGACAAGTATCTACCTTGTTTTCAATATAAGTAAAATATTTGTAAGAGGTGACGAAATTTGGAACTGTTAAATCAAGTCAAGTTAGTGTACAGTTGACACTGAGGTCTTCCTCAAATTCGACAACAGCAGTCTGTTCTCAAGTGTTTGGTGCATTATAATACGGGATAAATGCATGTAAATAATGAGAAGAATGCACTATAAACAATGGACACTACTCTGATCTGACAAAATATTCCAAATTGAAATGAAACGTTTTTTGTTTTATCTTGCAGAGAGCCAAGGTTACTGCCGTGTGCCTGTTCAACTATCCACTTGTGCCTTTCACCAGACAATGAGAATTGTAACCCTAAACCTAAAAGACGAGCTTATGAAGAACGAAATGTTGAAATGTTAGCCGTGGCAAGTACCCTGATGTTTAGATTATTTGCTTGTTTTTCAATTTACAATTCACTTGCTTGCTGCCATGGTCATATCCACAAATGTTGTTTAAACCCATTATCAAAAATTGTGTATCTGATGTGGGGTCAAGTGAGTACGAAGAGCTGGCAGACATTATTGAAAGTGACTATTTCAATAAAGATGTGATGAAGCTAGAGTGAATAAAACAAGTATTTGAACACCTTGCTCTATTGAAAGTTGTCCCACTTACAAATCATGGAGGGGTCTGAAATTTTCATGGTAGGTGCATGTCCACAGTGAGAGAGATAATTTAAAAAGAAAAATCCAGATATCACAATGTATGATATTTTAACAAGTTATTTGTGTGATATAGCTGCAAATAAGTATTTCAACACCTGTCTATCAGCTAGAATTCTGACCCTCAAAGACCTTTTAGTTTGCCTTTAAAGGTCCACCTCCACTGCATGTATTATTCTGAATCAGATGCACCTGTGTGAGGTTGTTAGCTGCATAAAGACACCTGTCTACCCCATACAATCAGTAAGACTCAAACTTGTAACATAGCCAAGACCAAAGAGCTGTCCCAAGACACCAAAGACAAAATTGTACAGCTCCACACAGCTGGAAAGGGCTATGGAGAAATTTCCAAGCAGCTTGGTGAAAAAAAAAGGTCCACTGTTAGCGCAATCATTAGAAAATGAAAGAAGCTAAACATGACAGTCAATCTCAATTGGAGTGGAGCCCTGTGCAAGATATCACTTCTTAGAAAAGCGAGGAATCAGCCCAGGACTACATGACAGGACTTCGTCAATGACCTGTAAAGAGCTGGGACCACCGTTTCCAAGGTGACTGTTGGTAATACACTAAAACATCATGGCTTGAAATCATGCATGGCACAGAAGAGTTCCCCGTGCTTAAACCAGCACATGTCAAGGCCCGTCTTAAGTTTGCCAGTGACCATTTGGATGATACAGAGGAGTCATGGGAGAAAGTTTTGTGGTCAATGTGACCAAAATTGAACTTTTTGGTCATAATTCCACTAACCATTGTTTGGAGGAAGACGAAGCATGGGGGGTGGTAACATCATGTTTTGGGAGTGTTTTTCTGCACATGGGACAGGACGACAACACTGTATTAAGGAGAAGATGACCGCGGCCATGTATTGGGAGATTTTGGGAAACAACATCTTTCCCTCAGTCAGAGCATTGAAGATGGGTCGTGGCTGGGTCTTTCAACATGACAATGACCCAAAGCACACAGCCAGGAAAGTCAATGACCCAAAGCAGACAGCCAGGAAAACCAAGGAATCCCTCCGTAAGAAACACATCAAGGTTCTGGCGTGGCCTAGCCAGTCTCCAGACTTAAATCCAATCGAAAATCTTGGGAGGGAGCTGGCATTCCAGAGCACGGACGAGAAGCGGCTGTGGAGACGTCGCCACCTCCTGGACAGCAACGTGAGGCGGCATCGGGTCGGTCCCCACTGCCACGTGAGCTTGCAGTGCATCCGTTGAAACAGCAACGTGGGCGTGGCGCGGTGGTGAATCCGTTTCTAGGGCAACGTGAATGAGAGTCGGCAGAGAGTCAGTCGAAACTGACACGTGGGCGTGTCTCGAGAGCGGGTCAGTTCCAACTGCCGCATGAACTCTGCTCGGAACAGCCAAAACCTCGACGTGGGAATGGCGAGGAGGTGGGTCAGTTTCCACAGCTACGTGCGCTTGGCGAGGTGGCGAGTCCGTACCCACTGCGATGTGCACTTGACGAGGTGGCGACTCCGTTCCCACTGCGGCGTGCACTTGACGAGGTGGCGGGTCGGTTTCCACGGCAACGTGAACGAGAGTAGGCAGAGAGTCAGTCGAAACTGACATCTGGGCGTGTCTCGGGAGCGTGTCAGTTCCAACTGCCACGTGAACCTGCATCAGCAGCGAGTCCGTCGCCGTTGCGACGTCAGCGTTGCTCGGCTGGTTCGCCAATCCTTGCCGGACCTGGGACGTTAGAGCCGCCAATTCCGCGCTCTGCCGCTCTATCTCCGCCCGCATTTTGCGGCGGAACGCCTTGTGATTTGGCGACTCCTCCTCCCTCTGGGCTGGAAGCTTCGCCACCAGCTGCGGGTCCGCCGGTTTCGCCGTTGCCGGCGAGGAGTGGGAGGACGATGTCTTAGTTGCCGCGCAGCGGGAGGCACCGGGGAGCGCCCGGACGGGGAGGTCCCGGGTAGATGGCCAAGCGGGTTCCCTCATACGGATTGGTGTACTTAAACCTACCGGGCGAAGACGCTCGGGTGCTGGAAACGCGGGGAGGTGAAACAAACTGACTGAGATGAAAGATCGGACGAGCAGATTCAGAATCAGAATAATCGGAGTCGTACTCCGGCAGCCGGTCATACAAATCACGATCCTCCTCATATTCCGAAAAGTCAGAGCCCAGAAGAATATGAGGAGCCGGACGGGTCGTGTTCGGGACGTATTCATACCTTGCTGGTGGAGCGTAAGACACGGAAGCGGAGGACATCAGGGAGCCTACCCGGATCGGACAGGCTTGGTCCTCCGGCAGACGGTCTACCTTGCGTCGGTCCCGGCGACGCCGGGTCTTTCCTGCTGGCTCCTGTGTGGGCCAGTTCGTTCTGTCACGTCCCATCGGAACGGGAGTAGGACCCAAATGCAGGACTCCGAAGATACAAGGTAGTTCAAGGAGACACGTTTATTATATTTAGAGGTAGGGGATCGAGCAGGCAGTCCGGTGCAGCAGCGGTAGTTGGGACGTCGGGTGAAGAAAGCCGGTGAGCGGGCAGGCAGGAGTCGGTACACAGAACAATCAAAGCAGACAGAAGTAACGAAGGAGTCAGGCTTACAAGGTTGGTCGGAGAACGGACGAAGGTCGGTACACACAGGTTCGGTCAGGGAAACCGGAGCACACGAACGGGACATGAAGATCAGCTAACTGGGGCAGGCCAGTTGTCATCGCGGTCATATAAATCCACAGCATAATCAGGCTGCATGAGGCGCAGGTGTGCACCTTCCAATCAGCGCACCTGCGCGGACACCTGCACAGCTCGTGCTGGAGCAGCAGGATCATGACAATAGGATGAAGAAGTAAACCAGGACAGCATTATCTGCATAGGTATGAAGTAATGTAATTTCCATGTTTCAGGGTATGTGGAGCATCTGTTAGAAGACCTCCTGACCCTCTATGTGGATGTGGAGCTAACAACTTCCTCTGCTGACCCCCAAGCACCACCACCTCTCAGCAGCTAGTACACAAAACCAAGCAAAGACTTGGCTATTCGGGATCATTTTTCAAGATTTCCAAATCAAAGCTGTTGAAATAAAATGTGAAAATTAAAAGAAAATTACAAATTTGAAGAAGCCGATTTAAAAACTGTGTCCGGTTTGTTAAACTGAAACTAAATTCTATCCTGATGGAACTTCAGCAGCAGATGTTTTATGTAACAAACTTCTGACATGCCGATTAACCAGTCATGTTGCATTATGCAAAAAATGAATGCATTAGTTTGGTCTGTTCAATAGTCATTTTTTCAACTTGTGTGAACCTCTGTAAGTAAGACCTCCATGGTGAAAGCAAAGTGAGCTCTAGTTCCTAATAACATTTTATGGAATGAAACAATATCATATTTAGCATGTGCATATAGAAATGTTTATTGTTTAACATGTTGCTGTATTAAGTCAGTGTTGACAAAACCGTCCTGAACAAATGATAGTTTCACCTTCGAAAAAATAACTTTGTTTTGAAACTTTTTCAGTGCTGTAATACAGATGATATCACAAATTCTTCAACTATTTCGCTAACTGTAATTAGAGTCAACTTGAAAGGCAAATTTTGCACCAGAACAACAAAAGACATTTTAGAGTTGAAACGGTCACACAATGCCAGCAATGTCCATCAATTATTAGTCCAGGATCAACACCCACGCTTTATTTTCATGCAAAGAAAAGGGTAATGTTCATCAACATGGCATAATTTTCCAAGTCCTGGGGGGAAATTCTGTTCGGATTGTCTTCACAGCACATGATGGTATAACAACCCTGTTGCTTTTGCCGAGAGGCCCCCAACACCACCTCACAAACTGTCTGTATGCCACGTGCCAATGTCTTTCATGTCCTTCTCCTGCAAAGGCGTTTCTGCCATAATGGTATTGAAAGACATGTCAAGCTGTCTCCAAAACAAATGGGTTTAGGCGGACTGGGTGAAAGCCTTCGTGGTTAACAATGCAAGCCAAGGCGGTTCCATCCAACTTCAGGGCGGTTTCTGTAATTTCCTTACAGCAGCGGCATTCTCTCTGGGAAGGCATTGGCTGGCAATTTCCACATTTACACCTGGGTAAAAAATATAATCAGTTAAAATAATCTTATTTGGTTTGTTTGCAGCACAAAGTTGCATTTCATTACTATCTTTTGATCGCCAAGATAAGGCTGAAATAATGCCGCTGTGGCGTAAAGCCATATAAACCACTATGTATCTTTTGGCATCAATGCTGCCTTCACAGATGTGTGAGTTCGCCGTGCCATTGGCACTAACAGAGCCCCATACGATCACAGATGCTGCTTGCTTTTGTACTTTTCATCCGGAACAGTCCAGATGGTCACGCTGTAACATGTGCTGGCATGCATGCTACCAATGTAACCAATGTGTTTAGGTGTACTTCATTGGACAAGTCACACAACAATTGTCCACATAAGGTTTGTGTAGAGGTGATCAGGGCAATAGCATATGTTGACCCTAGGTGGCACCTTTTGAGTTATGTTAAGGAGATTGAGGTGCTGAAAAGAAGGTGTACTGTTGTTTATGAAGCACGAGTAAAGGAAGCTGTGTTCAACTTATCTGAAGTGTCTGAAGTCTACTTTTATAAAGAAAAGCAATTCTACATGGTTTCAGAAGTGGGATCAACCTACTGTGGGGTATAAAGTAGGTCCTACGCGGTATTGGTGGAAAAAGATAAAAGTCTGACATCAGCGGAGATAGTTTGTCTGGTGACGTAGAAGCTAAGCTAAACTACACAGCATACAAAACAGACCCATATCGGAGCCCAGACAGACACGTGGAAGTGGCGGATCATATATTCTCTATCGCACCTCCTGGTAACTTCAAGTTTTAGGAATCCAGCTCATGGGCCCAGTGGATAACCTGGGAGAGCACTGCAGATTTGGAGCATTAAAGGGGGAAATGATCAGAGACCGCATAGTGGTAAGGAGTGGTAGAGACCCCAGACTGTCAGAGACTGCAGCTCGAACCGGATCTGACACCGGCAAAAACAATTACCCAGGTCAGGCAGCATGAATAAATTGGGAAAAAATGGCAACTGCGATGAGGTATATACACACAGAAATTAATGGCGCTCATGTGGATGCCATAAACACAAACAGGGGGAGAGCACACTACAGACAAGCTCCCCCACGTAGACCAGAGCAGTCTGCCTCCAATCCAAATATGAACAAGACATGTCATGAGGAGAAATGTCAAAGATGTGGCAAATCACCACAGCACCCGTGGAAACAGTGCCCAGCCAGAGGCTGATTGTCGCAAATGCAATAAGAAGGGACAATTTGCTGCAGTCTGGAGATCATCTCAAAGAGTCGAAATAATAGTGGACAGTGACACAGAAAATGACAATTTTTGTGGGGATGGTTGACTTAGGAGGAACTGAATAGGAATGGCAATAAGAAATCACCCTCAATGGTGATAAAGATGACATTTAAAGTGGATACAGGGGCCTCAGTCATATGCATCCTCATATGGACTTGGGCCGGTCCACCTGCAACGGCAGGTTAATGGTAGCTGGAGACCTGTTGTGTACATATCAAGGACCACAGAGGTCCAATACACGCAGAGCAAGAAAGAAGCTCTAGCAGCAACATGGGCCTGTGAGTGACTCAGCTCATATATGCTAGGTGTTTTAAAACATTTCTGATACCTCGCTCAGGAGTTCGGTATCAAATTTTAATAGGTTCGTCGGAGATAGGCACTCAGAAATGAAGACAAGACACACTTCTGGCTACCAACAATTGGCACTTTATTGGTCCCACACAGAAATGGTAACACAAGCACAAGCACAAATCACGTGGTATGAAGCTAAGTAATATCCAACCAGCTCTTAGAAGAATATCCAGCTCTTACCGTGCGCCAATAGGAGGGAGAGCCAACACTGCAGGTAGAGAGCAGCTTCAATACCGGCTGGGCATCCGTACGCAACCCGCAGCAGACTCTACCGAGAGTATCTAAAGTTCTCCTTTTATACTCTAAGCGTGTGCGGAAGGAGGGGTGAGTGGCCAATTCATCCCGCCTGACCCCACACTATTCTTTGTTACCAACAGATGGCGTTGCACGACATCATATAACACAAAAACATCTTTTTATGACATTGCCGGTTATCCAAACATCCTTTTATGACATTGCTGGTTATTCAAAGCTATTGCAATCGTCTTTTAGGTTATACAAAGCTATTGCGAAACATATACGAAGCTATTGCGAAACATCTTTTAATTATGGAAAAACAACACAATAAAATTATTCTTACTTCATTCCACTCTTGATGTTTTTCCATCATTCAAAATGTAAGCAATTGATTATAGGCGATTATATATTTCCTTCTCTACCTCAAGCCGGATGCGTCGCACATAATAGCAAGTTCCCATATTGCATAGCGTAAGCACACAAATAACAATCATTAACACGATCAAGGGTGGCAAGAAAGTAGTACGCGCAGTGGAGGACATTCCTGTGAAGATGTCCCACCAATGATGAGCTGAAGCCTGTTGTACTAATTTAGCGGCATGCACTACTTCCCCTTTTACTACCATAGTTGACACCATGAGACTGGAAATGTTAGAGGCATGTGACTTGATGAGTTTTTGGATGTCTGTAGAACTCTCCAATGCGCATTTGAATCGTTCCAGAGACACTGACCAGGGGGAGCGTAGTACCTCCCACTGGACCGCAGTCAACCTGCGGGACTCCGAATAGTTAGTCAAACGATACGTCATGTTTCCCCAGCGCCATATGTGTACATCTTGAAGGCATCCTACAAAAGGAACCGAAGGTACTTGTGAGTTATTTTGTGTTGTAGCCACACAGAGAGTATGCGGTCCAACTTGCCACATCATCTCTCTGGCTGGCTCCCTAGTCCAATCACAAAGTACAACCTCTGAGTCGGTTAGGCACGGATTCGAGTACGCATGTTGTAATCTGCAAGCCAACCCTTGGTCTGTTAAATCACATAAATCTGATTTAAAGGTTTTGTTGGTTTTTGGTTCAAACCACTCTCCGTCCATGTGTAAAAACCAATATCCACTTGTCGTTATAACAGGCAAAACCTGATATTTACAAACCACCTTTGTTGTCGCCACGTTGTACTGGGTCCAATACCCCGTACATTTATTTTTGTTACATTTGGTATGTTCGGGATGTAATGTCAACCACAAAGAGTCGTAAATGTTCCAAACCTTCCGCCACTCTTGATAATTTCCCGACGTAACTATCCTTAGAAACGACTCCTTTTGAGCCGCAGCGTGTAGAGTTTGAATACTACATACTGTCCAGCTACTCTGTTCTGTCAAGTTCTGAAGCACTTTCTCTGCTTCGTCCCATAATTTGATATCCCAATTAAACACTGTTTTCCAAAGTTCTGCATTTTCTTTTTGTCCCACCAGAGCTTTAGGAAGCCAAACCCCTATTTGATGCAAGGCCCTGGCAGAGTGTATTGGACAGCATGGTCCTAGTTACCTCATTATCAGCAGTATTTGCCAATCCCAATACGGTTCCCGTTCCCCCCAACAAAGTATCATACCATGCCCTTTTTATTCTATTACATATCGGAATCGGGGGAAAGTGAATTGTCCAGTATATCTTGGTTTCAACCACTGCTTGAGCTAGATGTGTACAGGTGTCAAGAATGGGAGTCAAGTGTGTTTGAGTTATTTTTGGCATCATTGTTTCTTTAGAAATGACCGTGACCACATACCCCCACCTCACACCACCATCCTCCCCAACCTCCCCGATGATGAAATCCTCTTCTGCAATTGCCGTCCAAGTCGTTCCTCGATGATCAGAACGACACTTAGAGCTAGGTCTGTCTAATAGTGTGATGTCCACATACATGTGACGGAGGAAGCGGAGACTGTCACCCTACTCCCCTGTATCACGTTCGTGGTGGACTCACATATCATCATGGGAAGATCACAGGTGATGTTGACAGAGATTCTCCGTCTCATCCCGATGAACTGGCTTGTCTCGCACACATGACCTTCGGTCATTCCCCAGGAGAGTCGGACCATGGCACCAACGGCAGGGAGGCAGATGACCCAATCATTTCCAATTCCTCTGCGCCGGCTGTTCTCCATCTCTGCGTACTCCCGTCGAGGATCGTCCAATCAGCAGCTCCCACTTCAACAAGCACACACCAAGCTGCAACAGATATGGTTACCACTATTGACAAAAGAAAACATGATTAGTATTCTCGCATGTAACATTTGTTCACGGGTACGTTCACCCATTTTTCCTCTCCTTGATATAAAACACTGACTGTGGCATCAGACCCCTGAGCTATAATTTCGGCAGCTTTTGGTGGCCCGAAGGGTTGTCTAACCCATACTTTAGCTCCCGCTTTGTCCGTCGAGCCGAATCCTCCATCTCCCTTCATAGTTTGTATTACAGGTTTTGGAATTTCCTGTACCGATGTCATATTACAGGGTTTAATCACCAATTGAGCCAATTTGCTTCCTTTTTCCAAAATCAAGGGTTGGTCTGCGAACAATTTGCATATTATTACAATTTCCCCTTGGTAATCCGCGTCGACTACTCCTGCTTGGATGGTTAACCCTTTCAGGGATAAACCACTCCTTGGTAGAATATGACCATATGTCCCTTTCGGACATTGTAGTCCTAACCCCGTTCTCACAATTTGGATTTCTTGTGGGAGGATGGTTTCTGTATTTAGGGTCCGCAAATCGAGTCCAGCAGAGCCTGGTGTGGCTCTTACCGGAATTTCCGCATTTGGATCTATTTTCCACATTTTAATGGTGCCCTCAGTGCTTACCGTTTCTTGATTGGAGATCATCCGGATGAGTGGGGTTACTCCGGATCCCACCGGCCGGTTGTTGAGTTGTTCAACCGACAACTCCAATTGTTCTCGCCATTTATTGAGGGTTCTGTCAGAAGCATTTTTCCTCATTGTTTCCTTCAATAACCCATTCATACGTTCAATTAATCCTGCAGCTTGTGGGTGATATGGAATGTGATAAATCCATTCCACGTTTTGTTCCTGAGACCATTTTCGCACCGCATTTCCTGTGAAATGGGTTCCGTTGTCTGATTGTATTTGGAGGGGTGTTCCATAATACCCTTTAATCAAATTCAAGCACTTAATGGTGCTATTCTGATTGGCATGTTTGCATGGGTGTACTACCAATACTCCTGAGAAGGTGTCAACAGCAGTACACACAAATTGCACCCTTTTGATAGGGGCATCGGGCCAATGAAATCGATTTGCCAAATTTGTCCTGAACTTTTCCCTCTATGCAACTGTCCTTGGACATGTTGTGGGACTCCCCTCTTTTGATGTTGGCATTCCTCGCAATTCATGATTGCATTTTTGACATCATCCAATTTTAAATCAATTCCCCGGTCTCTTGCCCACTGCAGTGTTCCTTGAACGCCCCAGTGTCCTGCCTTGTAGTGCGCCCACCTCGCAAGGCCAGGGCTCGACTCTCGCTCTACCACCATGATTTTCGCTAGTTGGTCGGCAGCTTGGTTGTGTAGGGCTTCCGCATTTGTACGGTTAGTGTGTGCATCGACATGTGACACAGTTATGGGAATTTCCTTTGCCTTTTCCCATATCTGTGCCCATAGTTCTTTGCCCCACACTTCCTTGCTGTGTATCTTCCAATTAGTAGCATGCCACGTTGGCATCCATGTTAGTAGTCCTTGTACCACTGACCATGAGTCTGAATACAGGTGGACTCCCATGGGTCCTCCCTGCATTATTACCATGTGCACAGCTTTTAGCTCAGCCCACTGACTGCTCTTTCCTTCTCCCATTTCTTCTAGGGATTGTCCTGCTTGTGGATTGAACGCCCCAGCTTTCCACTTTCGCTTGCCGGCATGATACTGACAAGAACCATCTGTAAACCAGGCTTTCACCGGGGATTCTTCCAGAGGCTTCACCTCGAATGGGACCTCATCTTTCTCAGGAACGTCTGCAATTTGCTCGTGCAACATTGACACGCCTTTTATTCCTGGTTTCACTCGCTCTGAAATGTACCATTTCCATTTTATGATGCTTGCCTCCTGTGCAGTCCCTATCCTGTGGGTGGTGGGATTACTCATTACCCAGGTCAATAAAGGAATATGGGTTCTCATTATTACTTCATGACCTACTGTCTGTGCTTCCGTCTCTACTAGCGCCCAATAACATGCTAGTAGTTGTTTTTCAAAAGGAGTATATTTTATCCCTGCGTCAGTCAGTTTTCGTGACCAAAATCCAAGAGGCTTTCTGATTTTCCCCTGCTTTTGCCACAAACTCCAATTTGCGTAGTCGTTTAACGCAGACACCTGTAGCTTCACAGGTCCTGATTGCATTTTCCCCAAAGATACTGCCTGTTGAATGGCCTCTTTTGCCAATTCAAACGATGTCTGTTGTTCAGGCCCCCAATCAAAATCCTCCTTTTTCCTAGTACATTTGTACAAGGGTTGGAGAATTTGTCCCAAATGGGGAATGTGGTGTCTCCTAAACCCAAAGAGCCCAATGTATTTTTGAGCGTCCTTTTTACTGTGTGGCACTGGGAAGTTTGCCACCTTTTCTTTTGCTTTGGTTGTAATCTCTCTTTCCCCCTTGTTCCAAATTATGCCCAGAAATTTGGCAGTCTGGGCAGGTCCTTGGATTTTAGCAGGGTTATTTCCCAACCAAACTCTTTCAGTTGCTCAATGATTTTACTCAGCCATTCTTTCACTTCCGGTTCAGTGTTTCCCTGTATCATGATATCATCGATGTAATGCGACACCAACATGTGTCGGGGCACCTGTACTTCCGCCAGGTGCTCTGCCACAATCCTGTGACATATCGTTGGGCTATGCAGGTACCCTTGGGGGAGACGAGTAAAGGTGTACTGTCTTCCTTCCCAGGTAAATGCAAACTGTTCCATTTTGTCCTCAGGAATAGGTATGGTGAAAAAGGCGTTGGCCAAATCCATAACTCCATACCAGGTTCCACTGTGATGCTGTATCCTTTCAATGATGCTAATAGCATCCGGGACAGCTGACGTCAGTGCTGGTGTCAGTTTGTTCAATCGTCGGTAATCTACCGTCATGCGCCAAGTGCCGTCAGATTTTCTCACCGGCCACAAGGGGTTGTTCCACTTGGTTGTGATCGTCTTCAGAACTCCTGCCTCTAAGTATTCTTTTATGGTGGCAGCAATCTCTTCCTGTCCCCCAGGAATTCTGTATTGTTTTTGGCAAACCGTTTCGGTGGCCTCAGGGATAGGAAACGGGGTCATTTTTACCTTCCCCACTAAGATGGTTCGAACGTTGATTTCAGTTCCAAATTGGAATTTTCCCGTCTGTAAATACAGTGTCATTCCAGCTAGAATGTCCATTCCAACTATCCACTCTGGTACTGGAGTGACCACCACTTCAAATTTGCGAATTGGCATTCTTCCAATTTTTAAAGGCAACGTAACTGCCTTCCCATTTACAATTTGACCCCCCAAGCCCCTCAATGGAACTATTTCTCCCCTCATTTTGTCAGGGTTCCCGTGAATTAGAGAGGCCTCCGCTCCTGTATCAACCAGTGCAGATACACATTGTACCGAATTAACCCAATAAATTTCCATTGGAACATGGGGCCGAATATCCCCTATGTTCCACCGGTGTAAAGTTTTGTTCTGCCTGGTTATTTGAGTTTGACCTCTATCCTAGCTAAGAAAGTCCAAGCTTTTTGACCTACGATCTTTACTTCTCCCCTTTCCTTTTCCCTTGGCCTTGCCTTTTCTGATGGCAGCCACGTGACTGGGGCCTCTTGCGTCTACTAGCATGTCGTCGCTTGAATCTGTATCTTCCTCTTCGTCTTCTTCATCCTCAAATGCATCCAAGGGAGGGGCTGTTGGTTGAGCTGCTGGCGTCATCATTCCCTTTAAGATGGTGGCCAGCTGAGCAATTTCTGATATTCCCTTTGATCCCCTGCTTAAGCAACTTACCTTCAATCCCCTTTGTTTGCATTTTGCAGCCAATGCACTTGTGGGTAGCCCGTCAATTTCTTCGGCTGGCACCCCAGCAGCAAGTAGCGCCCTCCACATTTCTCTCCTATTTCCCCCTCCCTCGTTGTTGGATCGCTGTCCACGATTGTCTCTATCAGGCCTGCGCTCACTTCGTTGTTCTTCCCGGGGGGGGCGAGTTGTTTCTCCCCAATCCCCCAGAGTCGCCAACTCCAACAAGCGCGTTTTCACGTCACTAAAGCTGTTATCGACGGCTCCTAACAAAATGGTAAGTAAGTATCGCAGACCTATAGTGGGGAGGTGCGTCTCGAATCATTGCATCACGCACCACTTTTGGCACTGCCGTTTCGTCAATAAAAGCATGACCCGCTCGCGATATCGACTCGCGCGTACACAATCTCCCCATCCTGTGAATTGCGTCGCGGATGGTTACCCAAGGCCCTTTGATCTCGGGCCAATCATGCCACGTTGGATACACAGATTGCGCTGTCATAACATACAAGGCAAATAGCGAAAAAGAATCACCTACCGCCATTGCTCTCCCGTTTGCACGAAACTCGGCATTCATTCGAGAATCTGAACTCAAGCCTCCAAATCGCGAAAAGTCCTCTGAGTCAAGCTCTATGGCGTCAGCTCCTTCCTCATACATCCGCCTGAGCCAAGAATCAGCTGGTTCTCCCTGCTTTTGTCGATACTTTGATGTTAAATGGGCTATCTCTTCCTGAGAGAAGTCCTCTTTTGTTATCGTCATTCTGGGCGGCGGCTGAGGCTGTTCTATTCGCCTCATTATAGGGTTTCCTTCCATATCAACTATAGGTACATTATTCTCATCTCGCTGTTCTTCAAAGACGGACAAGACAACATGCTGTTCCTCCCGTCTCCGCGAGATCGGTTTAACTTGGAGATGTCCAAGTTGTGGATACAGCGGTTGAGGTTTCATTTCCCCGCCATATTGCATGTCGCCATCTCCCCATATGTCGCCATTCCATCCCTCTGGCTCCCAGTCTTCCTGGAGTGCCACAGCGAAAGAGCGGACCTGTTTTGGGTCGATGCGACGCGGTCTTTTATTACTTTTCTCGCGCGCCATTGAAGAAATAAAAGCCACTGATTTCTCCAAGATTTTCTGCGCTTTAGCTTGGTCAGATTCGAGCGCTTTAATATTCTCTTCAAGTTGCGCTATCTTTATCTTTTTGCATTTCAGAAGCGCATACTTTATCCAAAGCCTTTGTTCTTTCCTTCCAGGCTTCGGCAAAAATCCACAAATCTCTCGGACGCCACCCAGCGGGGCTTTGTCCCTCACATCCACCCTGCTTAACATGCGCTGTAGCAGCGGTGGAGTTGCCAAGGGAATTTCTCCTATCCACGGCTTAGGGCGTCCCCCGTACCGTCTGAGGAGTTTCCCTATTTCTTCAAATCCAAGGCTCTCCCAGTCGGAGACGCCATCCTCATTGGAGCCACCTCCGCTCCCTTCACCGTTTTACACTTAAAACTTGAGGCCACTTCCGCCTCCTTCACAGTTTTGCTCTTAAAGCAACAAGCCATTTCTGAATGTATTCTCCGCGATCCTGCCGACAACGCCAAAAATGTTTTAAAACATTTCTGATACCTCGCTCAGGAGTTCGGTATCAAATTTTAATAGGTTCGTCGGAGATAGGCACTCAGAAATGAAGACAAGACACACTTCTGGCTACCAACAATTGGCACTTTATTGGTCCCACACAGAAATGGTAACACAAGCACAAGCACCTATCACGTGGTATGAAGCTAAGTAATATCCAACCAGCTCTTAGAAGAATATCCAGCTCTTACCGTGCGCCAATAGGAGGGAGAGCCAACACTCCAGGTAGAGAGCAGCTTCAATACCGGCTGGGCATCCGTACGCAACCCGCAGCAGACTCTACCGAGAGTATCTAAAGTTCTCCTTTTATACTCTAAGCGTGTGCGGAAGGAGGGGTGAGTGGCCAATTCATCCCGCCTGACGCCACACTATTCTTTGTTACCAACAGATGGCGTTGCACGACATCATATAACACAAAAACATCTTTTTATGACATTGCCGGTTATCCAAACATCCTTTTATGACATTGCTGGTTATTCAAAGCTATTGCGATCGTCTTTTAAGTTATACAAAGCTATTGCGAAACATCTTTTAATTATGGAAAAACAACACAATAAAATTATTCTTACTTCACTAGGCTTGGAATTCACTGTGAGAACTGATCGCAAACCTCTGATTTCCCTGCTTGACTCTCGGGCTTTAGATGATCTAGCTCCAAGAATTCTCAGAGTTAGGTGAAAGCTGTTGCGGTTCAACTACAAAATCATACATGTCGCTGGCAAACAACTCATCACTGCTGACTCTCTCAAGAGCCCCTCAAGAAATTGAGGACGGAGAGGCCAACTGCAGCTTGCAGGATGAATTCTGTGCCTACATTGACCACATTCTACACCTACTGGCCATTGAAAGCAAACTTGTTCACATCAGGGAAGCTCAGAGCACAGACAGCATTTCCAAAAGCCTGAAAGCTTTCACAGAAAAAGGCTGGCCCACTAACAGGAGAAACGTTCCTACGCATCTTCCACCATTTTGGCCAGAGAGGAATGACATTCACATGGCAGAGGGCGTGCTTCTCAAAGGAGCGGGGATTCTAAAAGAAAGAGTGTGGATTGGAACAGCGCAGACCATAGCTACTGTTCAAGGACCTGAATCAACACCAAGGTCTGACAATGTGGAAACTGACCAAGGGAGCCTAAGAAGAAATAGAGCTCACCTGACCCTGTTCTGATGAGACGGTGACTGGCCCAACACAGTAATATCCAGGTGAAACTGTGACCAGATCGGGAAGAGTTTCCTGCCCCCCAGAGAAACTGGATTTGTAAACATTTTAGTTGACCAGGGAAGTTTCCCTGCCCTTTGTAACAGTCTGTTGTTCCAAAACAGCATGTGGGATGTTGGTTACCAATGTTATTGAATGTGAGTTGAAAATGCCCAGTCATTAATACCTGATTAACATTGGAGCAAGTATTATTTCTGTATTGTTTTATTTTAGTTGAGTTCAATTTTAAAAAAGGAAAGAAAAAAAAGTCTACATGCTAAAAAGGGGGTTGGGGGGGCGTAGACATGATCAGGGAAATATTGACCCCAAGTGGCGCTTTTGAGTTATGTTAAGGAGATTGAGGTGTATAAAAGAAGGTGAACTGTTGTTGTTTATGTAGCACAAGCGAAACAAGCTGCGTTCAACTTACCTGAAGTGTCTGGAGTCTACTTTTATAAGGATAAGCACTTCTACAGTATGTTGTTCATTTTGGAGGAAATTTTTAAGCACATCTTATGGTTGCAAAAGTATGGTGCATGTCATACAAAGGTATGTTAATATTGCATCCATTATTTGCAGATTTTCATTATTCGCGGGGGTGTAAGCAATATAACCCCCATGAATAATGGAGGAACGCTGTACTCCTAAATGTTTCAGTGATATGACACAACCTTTTACACAGATGCTGGATACCTAGTCTGTCCCCCTCGCTCATGTTGTGTTATAAAACAACAGCAACAAAGTCTTTGTCATCTGTCTGTTGTTGTGTCACAAAGGCAAAAGTACAGGCGGCAGAAGTGAGAAGTACTGTGCAGGTCTTTTGTCTGACTCCCCAGTGCATACTAATAATAAATGTCAGAGGCCAGAAATGCTCACCTCATCTGTGCCGCTTTGCGGCTGCATCTTGGTTAGAGTTAGCTCTGTTGCTGGTAGTGGAGGTTCTGATGGCCACAGGATAAATATTTTTCACTGCAGCTGGTTTCAGCATCTGCATGCAAACCATTCTGCTAAGTCGTTCTCAAAACACGCCAGTTCAAGGTGATCAGCACAGAGTTTGGAATGCTTGCTAGGCACTCATAGCTGAGCACGTTTCTTCCCTTTGTCCACTGATTACCACGATTCACTTTCCCTGTATTCCACTTTTACTTAGAAAGCCCACACCCTCCCAAAAAAAAGTCACTGCCTGAAAATAATGTTAACATTTTTGTCCTCTGACATTGAAAGTTAAAATCCATACAAGTGAACCAACCTGCTCTGTGTAGCACAGTTTGTGGCTGCAGATTGAACACGGTGTCCAGCAGTTGACGTTGTGGCGTCTTCTCTTTTGGGCCCCAAAGTTTCTCATCATACTCTGCTGTGCTTCTTGCCCACATTTTCACACAGCGATCACACCACTTTCCGCTGTACGTTGGAGGGATGAGAAAAGCAAGTGAAAATCATACACGTGAAACAATTATATCAAGATTAGAACATTGTGGATTAAACAATGCAATAAAATGCCAACGTACCACAATTAACAATAAGATAACAGTAGAACCTGTAATTATAAATTGTATGAAAAATGAGACACAAAGTTTGTGTGTGGTGGTGGTGGTGGGGTGGACGGCATTATAGACTTCAAAAGGATTCAGAATTTAAAGCGTATGGAAAGGGTTCCAATCGCGTAATGCTCATACAGTTTTTTAAAGTGAATTTGAATCTGAAATCAAATACGAAGGAAACATTTGTAGGTACTGATTATTGTCAAAAATTGATCACACATTGCTGAATTTGCCAGAACAACCCAAGCACAGAGTGGAAAATCTCAAGAAGGGTCGTGACATAACAAGCGATACAAACATGGCTGCCATTCGACACCAATGTGAGAAGGACAATGAATTTTATGATAATTCAAGCGATTAACATGATTCTGAAGGGTCCCGTGACGACCGTGAAGAATATGAGCTTTATAAAGGCGATAAAGGTTATTAATTTGAGCCAGTTCGACAGAACACACGTTCAAATGCAGACAAAGTTGCTTGGATTGAAGATGCTGAGCCAGCAGACAGACCCTGAGAGGAGGACATGCTTTGTGTTGGAAATACTAGTAAGCATTTGTGAAATTGTTTAGGGGGTGAGGGTGGGGGGGTAATGATAAACTGAAAAAAATAGAAATGGCTTAGCTATCCTGAATGAATTATCTGAAGTTTTCAGTCTTGTTTTAAAATTATGCAAAGGCCCTGTATTTTTTTCTGAACATTTTAAGTACGTCAGTATTTGGAGTCCATCACTATTTTAGTCACAATCCTCCCAAGATGTCATAAGCAAAATTGCTAAACTTGATATGGAAAGCTGTTAGAAAAATATAAATCATCTTTGTTGACATAGACGCTAACTTGCTTCAGACACTCAAAATGACGGATGAGGGACTCCTGGGACTGTGGTGATCCACTGAATAACGTAGACGTGAGTCCAACTGTACTTTTTAACGTGGGTGATATTTATTTCGCTCCCCCCCCCCCCCCCCCGACAACCTCTCAAGCTAACTTCCTTATTGTCATGTCTTGTAGCGCCCCGCTGACGTCAAGACAATCACAATTACACCACACTTGCTATATACGAGAAGTAATATAGCTCAATCTAATAATATCGAGACAATACTTGCTCTTGAGTTTCCCATGTGGCTTCTTTCTTTATTCCTCACTCAAGCCCAAGTGCCTCAATCACGTCTGGTTACAGCGTTCGTTTGTCAAAGGACTTCCAAGATAAAAGATCAAACGACAACTGTAGCCAAAAAATTACAGCAGGGGTCACCAACGCAGTGCCCGCGGGCAAATGGTAGTCCTAAAATACCATAGGTCACAAATTGTTATTATTATTTGTGCTTTAAATTCTGAATCTTACTTGCTTACGTGAACATTTTAAAATACCAGTAATGTAATTTACTACAATAAATGAAAACAAATATATTTTATGTACGTGTAATGAACCAAGTCTGAAATTTGCCGCAAACTTAATACGATTGATGCTCACAAAGTAGCCCTCAGCCTCAAAAAGGTTGCTGAGCCCTGCATTACAGTACACACTTATTGGCTCCTAGCCATGATATATAGACACGATCTTGCCGTCCAAAATGGAGTTGTAACCAAAAAAAAAAAAAAAAAAAAACGTGGTCGGCGTGACGTCAATGAAAAGTGTTCCACAAATACAAGTGTCAGTGAGATGTTAGAGATAAAAAAAAAAAATCCAGAACGAAGCATTCTAACATGGCCGGTAAACGATCATAGTTCGGGTATTTTTTCTCATAAATACTTATATTTTTCAGTAAAACCATCGAACAAGACTTGGATTTTATTGTACAGTTGAAAATATATTTTTGTCTAGTTAGTTAACTTGCACTCGAAAATTCACGCTTCATACACTTTAAAATAAGGTAATAATAACGATAATGATTCTGAAAATACGTGTTTTAGGATATTATTTTGGTATCTCACGCAAACGTTTTTTGTGTGTTTTCATTTGCGTTCTTTTTGGCCGCCACATTTGAATGTTATGATCAGATATTGTAGTCCGCAATACTTACTAGGGACTTGCCATTTGTGTTCGTCTATTTGGATGACATCCTCGTCGCCAGCTCCTCGGAGGATGAACATCTGATGCACCTCCGCGACCTCTTCGCAGCAGCACAGCCTGATCATTAACCCGGCGAACTGTGTTTTCGGGGTGCCCTCTATCCAGTTCCTCGGGCACCTCATCGACAGGAACGGCGCCGCCCCCCTTCCGGCAAAAGTGGAGGCCGTCTCCGCTTTTCCCCGACCTCGCTCGGCTCGGGGGCTCCGGGAGTTCCTGGGGATGGTGACTTTCTACCACCGGTTCATCCGCCGGGCAGCCCACATCATGCGCCCGCTATATGAGGTGTTGAGTGGATGGCTGAGAGGATAGAAGCCTTCAAGGCTACGAAGGCCGCGCTGAGTCGTGCCGCTATGCAGGCCCACCCGACCCACGGGGCCCCTGTCGCTCTCACTACCGACGCATCGGACTACGCTGTTGGAGCCGTATTCGAACAGTGGGTCGGCGGCGCCTGGCAACCGCTTGCCTTTTTCAGCCGTCAGCTGGTCCCCAGGGAGCGCAAATAGAGCACGTTCGTTAGGGAGCTCCTCGGCCTCTGGCTGGCGATCCACCACTTCCGCTCCCTATTGGAAGGCCGTAAGTTCACGGCATATGTGGACCATAAACCCCTCACTTTCGCCATGTCCAAGGTGGCCGAGCCGTGGTCCGCCCGCCAGCAACGCCAAATGTCGTTCATCTCGGAGTACACTACGGACATCCAACACATTGCCGGCAAATCCAATGTGGTTGCGGACTGCCTCTCCAGGGCGATCGTCGGCACTGTGCATCTGGGTCTCGACTACTCCCGCATGAGCGCAGACCAGGCCTCAGACCACGGGGTGCAGGCCCTCAAGACTTCTGACACGGGTTTGCGACTGGAGGAAGTCGCGGTTGATGACTCGGGCGTCAGGTTGCTGTGCGACCTCTCGGCTGACTAGCCTCGGCCGCTGGTCCCTGCAAACTGGCGGCAGGCTGTTTTCGAGGTGGTCCACAACCTCTCCCACCCCGGAAGGAAACCGTCTGTGAGGCTGGTGGGCCAGAAGTTCGTGTGGCGCGGTCTTAAGAAAGATGTGCAGGCCTGGGTCGAATACAAATTCAAGGATCCCCTCAAAGTAAGTGCGAAAGAAGCAACCGTGTTGACAAAGCAGAGGCCACAGATCTTGGAGGAAGTCGAAAAGTTGCTTCTTATTTTTGTGAACGAGCATCAGTTAGCTGGGGATTGTGTTGGCGAGGATTGGAGGAGATGTCAAATGATGACTTGTCCCCCCCGTCATTATTGTTTGTTTAAAGATATTCTGCGCTTTTGTTAATGAAAAAAAAAAAGCTTTACAAGGCTGGGGGCCGAGTCGCTTCAGATACGCCAATGCACTCCCAGCCAAGCATACTCTAAGCAAGCATACATTTTAAGCAAAACAAAAAAAATTCTCAAATTATTTAATTATATAAAGGATTTAAACTCTACGTGTATTCCTAGTATGCAGTTTATTATCAGGAAAAGCTAAAAAAAATCACTTTAAGAAAACCATTTTTTTTAGCCTCGGAATGCATTATTTCATTTTCTATTTATTGTAATGGAAAAATGTGCTTTGGTTTTCGAATGTTTTGGTTTTCAACCAGCCTTCTGGAACTGATTGTGTTCGAGAAACAAGGCACCACTGTATTAACATTGATGATGTGTTCTGTTTTATTAAGTAAGTTGGCCAAGCAAAAAATAAATATTAACATTTTGTTATTTATGATTATTGCTTCAGGCAATCCATCTTGCCTGCATAATTCCACTAATCCGAACTGGGTTCCAACCAACAAACAATCATGAAAATCAGTGGAATATTCCCTCTGTACAGCTAATTGAAATGAAAATTAGTCCCTTTATTCATAAAATGATGTGAAGAGCATTCTTAAGTGCATGTCTTTGTCGAATTATGTTGGCATGACTGTAGTTAAACAAGCATGCTTTATAAGCTTAAGATAATGGACTTGGCGCTGGGGTCGTCCCCCTTTCCCCTGTGCCCCTGCGCCTGCCGGGGTGCCCTTGACACGCCTGGGCCCTTGTCCCGTGACTCAATGGACAGTGCGGCCCCGCCCCCCTCAGCCCCTACAATGCACACCTGCCGGGGTCGGGGGGTCGTCATCCCTCCACGGCACGAGGATTTTGACTATGGGTGAATTCTGGGGGGGCTTGTGTGGTGTTTACACAATTCACCCGCGGGACCACGAGTTGGGGTGGGGTTCCGCACGGACTCTTTTTGTTGTTGCTCTTCCGGAGTGGGCAGTTCACAGAATTCCCGCCGTTATGCGAGTAGTGTTTTGATGTCTGCTGATAAGACAAGTTTTGTTCCTATGTTGTACACTACGCCTTCGACTCCTTTTCTCCGGCGCTACAGCATTGTATTTCTTTTAGCTTGTCCCGTTATGGGTCGCAACAGCGTGACATCTCAGATGAACACTATTATTTAAGGTTCATGTTGATGTAAGTGTAAATTATGTGGCGTAGATTAACAAGTAATGGATACAGATTTTTTAGGTGGGTCGGGGGGTAGTCGAGAAGTGAAATTGCTGCTGTTCTGTGAATTCCCACAACTAAACCAACACCAAACATTAATGCACTGGTAAAAAAAAAATAATAAAATAAAAAGCTAATCAAACGTTTATCTTAAGTAAACGTTTCAAGACCGTATTGTGGTGATGATGTGGTTCTCTCACCACCACTGCCTGAGCTCTTCTTGGTCAGGGCACGCAAATTCAAATACAAGTCAGTTTGGTCAAGTGTTGTTCAACATTGACAATGCTGTGGGTTGACTTCCTGGGTGGGTTCCTCTCTTAGATGCATCTCCCCCTGGAGTCGAAAGATGAGCTTTTATTTTGAAGGGGCAGCAGCGGTGATCTGTCCCCTTAAATATTTGTGGCGCAAGGAATCCTATGATTGCTTTCTTTTTCCTTCCCGCGATATGCTGTAGGAGACTCGATGAGTTATCGTAAATCTTCCTGAATTTGGGCCGAATGTTGCGAATCCTCGACGTGGAACGCCCTGATCATTTCTTTAGTGGACCAAAACACCACTCATGCAGTCTTCATGTCCGGTTGGAGTAGTCTCGTGCACACTGAAGCTTGTCGACATAGCTTAGCTTACTAACAAAGAGACGCGTTTGTGATCAACACTTCTCTCATCAAAAATCAAGCCAGAACTAAAGTCTTCTTTCCGCCACCGACTGGTAAGGGTTGACAAAACTGACACTTAATTCTGCTTTTAAAAAAAGCACATACCAACAACGTAATTCTTTCGCCTTCGTCTGAGCGTATAATGTTCTCGATTGTTGAGTCGTTAATTTTTCTTGGAGGCCGTCACAATCGGGTGATTTTTGGCGTCACGCCATATTGGAAGACAAAGCGATTGCTTGGAGGGTCGCATGCTCAATGACTATATGGCTCGTGGCGACAATACTATCGTAGACCTCTGCCCGAAATACGGATAGGGCCCTCACGACATGCAGCACATCTTCAACTGCGCAGCGTTTCCAACTATGCTGACCTTAATGGACCTGTGGAAACGCTGAAGGAAGTGGCTGCCTTCTGGGAACTAGAAGTCGACTGAACAATGGCATTGCCTAGCTACAACAATAACAAACAAGTGTACTGGCGGCGGTATCTCCACCCACCAGTGATTCCAATATTTTTGTCAAACTTGCACAAACAAATCTGCCTCCAGGTATGGTTAACTTCTGTGATGTAGTTGGCTGCTCCAACAGAGCTAGCAGATGTAAACACTGCTAACCTTTCCCAGAATCGTGTATGCTCAGATCATTTTGTCAGTGGTAAGTGTTTTTTTTTTTTTTTGTCAGTTGGGTGATAAATTTAAGTAAACTCGTGACCCCTGCAAGCCCAAACAATGGTGGGTCATGTATGGCTGCATGACGTGTTGGCGCTTGGAATATGTGAACATTGAAACTGATACTAAACAGGAAAACATGCTTCCACTTAGGATGTTAAATATTTCGTAACATTTTTCTGGTGTGCTCTGAATAATATGGTTCTTTGATACTTTACTGAGTTACATCAATTAAATTATGAAATATTTTGGGACTGGGGACTTGTTTTAACATCAGTATCCTTTCACCAACTTATTGAAATTTGAACATATGTTTTTATTAAGTAAGTTGGCCAAACAAAAACATAAATATAGAGTGGTACCTCTGTTTTCGAACATCTTGGTTTTCGTACAAATCGGTTTTCGAACGAAAATGTAGTTTTTTTTTTTTTTTTTTTTTGCTTTGGTATTCGAACACTCTTGACCAGGTGACTCATGACGATTTGTTATTATGCTTTCTAACGCACCCCTAAAAAAAAAAAAAAAAAACGGAAAAGACGTAACGCGTGTGACCGCGTGCGGCGCAACCAGTTGACTCACACATTTCTCTACTCGCGGAGGTTTCTCAGTACTTTTTTTTTTTTCAAATTGAGCAACATTAACCCCCGATATGGCTCCAAAGAAGACAAGTGGAACTGCTGGTGCTAAAAAAAGGAAAGTGGTGCGTAAAACTGTTGACTACAAGAAGGATTTGATAGTCGAGCACGAATCTGGTGTGCGTGTTTGAGTTATCCAAGACTTGTGGCATGGCAAAAAACGACGATCAGCACCATTCTGAAATACAAGGATCCACTCAAAGCAAGTGTGAAAGAAGCAACCGTGTTGACCAAGCAGAGGCCACAGATCTTGGAGGAAGTCGAAAAGTTGCTTCTTTTTTTTGTGAACGAGCAGCAGTTAGCTGGGGATTGTGTTGGCGAGGATTGGAGGAGATGTCAACTGATGAGGCTGAAGGCAGGAAGGATGTCTCAAGTGCCGATATTAAATCTATCTGCGCTAAATGGAACGACAGCCATAATTTTGTAGAACTTCATCACCCGAATAAAGCTGAATGTTGCAGAGCACTGCAAAATTTTAATGTTATTATGAGCCACTTCAGAAGAGTGCTTAAAAGATGTCAGAAACAAACGTTAGATTCGTTCTTTGTGAAAAAGGAGCGAGTCGCCCCACCGAAGACATTTAAAACTGTTCTTTTGCATTGCTTTTTCTTTTGTTGCATTAACCCTACCTCTAGTTGCAAGTTAATTTATTTTACATTACATACTTTCTGTGCAAATAAATAAACAATTGTTTGTTTAGTTATTCTGCGCTTTTGTTAATAATAAAAAAAAAAACCTTTACAAGGCTGGGGGCCGAGTCGCTACAGATACGCCAATGCACTCCCAGTGTAGCATACTCTACTAGGCTAAAGCATACATTTTAAGCAAAACAAAACAAAAAAAAAATCTCTAATTATTTAATTATATAAAGGATTTAAACTCTACATGTATTCCTACTATGCAGTTTATTATCAGGAAAAGCTAAAAAAAAAAATCACTTTAAGAAAACCATTTTTTTTTAGCCTTGGAATGCATTATTTCATTTTCCATTCATTGTAATGACACCACTGTATTAACATTGATGATGTGTTCTGTTTTGTTAAGTAAGTTGGCCAAGCAAAAAATAAATATGAACATTTTGTTATTTATGATTATTGTTTCAGGCAATCCATTTTACCTGCATAATTCCACTAATCCGAACTGGGTTCCAACCAACAAACAATCATGAAAATCAGTGGAATATTCCCTCTGTACAGCAAATTGAAATAAAAATTAGTCCCTTTATTCATAAAATGATGTGAAGAGCATTCTTAAGTACATGTCTTTGTCGAATTATGTTGGCATGACTGTAGTTAATCAAGCATGCTTTATAAGCCTAAGATATTGGACTTTGCGTTCTTCCTTGAACATTGGGAGGGACATTTTGTTATTCAAAGATGGTATCAACTACTCTAAATTGAAAACAAAGAATTCTGCTACATTTGTAAGGCATTTATTACAGTTCATTTAAATTTGTACTTATATCCACAGATTTTTGTTGCAAATACAGTGGGTAACTGTTACAACTAAACACAATTTTCAGGGTACAGTGCAGCCTTGATTTGATTGTTTTTGCACTTACATAACATTGGGTACAGCACATTTATATGGTCGAAACATTGTGATAAGGCCAAACAAAAATGCGTTTCCAGTAACATAGACTAAGAAAACTAGGGTAGGTAGGGATTTTTTTTTTTGGTTAAATTTTGGATTTTTTTTTTTGCTATTGACTACTTTTGAGGTGTTGGGAGCTTCCAGGATGCTTTGTCTTGTGTAACAGTCTTTGAGTCCCCTATACTGATGTTGGCTTTAACCCAAAACAGCAGTGCTGCAACATGTGAACAAGCTTCTCCCAGGCCAGCCTTGCAGTTGCAATGTGCAGCAACAATTTTCCCCACTTTGTTCAGCAATCACCCAAGGTCAATGGGGCTTTTCTCGCAATGCTTGGGTATGGAGAACCTGTAAAGATAATATTGGAGTTTTTAACATACATGCATGTATACATGTATTAAGTGTCATGCACATTTAAATACTATTACTGAATATTTTCACCTATTATTGTAGCAATTGAAAATTTCACAAAAGAATGGAGGCTAGAGAAATGTATATTTTATTGAAAAAATTTCAAATATGATTTTGAAAATTTCTGAGTACAAAGAGATGGAAAGATAAAGAAATTAGTTATACTTTTTACTGCATAGCGTTACTTAATTGTCAAATTATAAGTTGCAAATTATCATGAAATTACTCCTGGCCTCACAAACATTATATACATTTAAATGTACATGAATTAAATTATTGGATTTGCGAAAGGACTGTAGTGCAAACGTCTACATTGAACTGAGAAAAGTCACAGTATAATGAAATATAGATCATATGAAATCTAAACATTGACCTTTCCACTGACTAGGTGGTATCCATTTCTGACAACTGCTCCCACATTGCGAACCCAGCCACACACAAACTGATTGTATGCATCCATGGTCTTGTCAGCTTTCTGGTCGTGCATGGTATAAACACTTGGAGTGAAGATAAAATAGTTCACAATGTTAGGTTAAGTTACAGCAGGATAGTATGTCACATCTGTTGTCCATTCCTCTTTGGATAACTCATAAGGGTCAACTCAATCAACCAGAGCAAGTTTCTCCTTGTAATGATTCCTTTCGACAGCTGGCTGGGTGTCAACATGTTTACACTTGGCAGAAAGGCTTGCCATGCCTTGCTCGATAATTGAGATCAAATTCCAAGCGAAGAAACAGTGATGAAACTATATAAAAACTGACTACACTTACAGCACGCAAACTTCCTGGGAGTTTGTTTGTCTTCCAATATGGCGGAAAATTAATGCGCATGCTCGGCAGTGACTTCTTTGGTAGCACACCCGAGCTCGCCAGGAGTTGAACCTAGAATCCTCGGGTCCGAAGTCAGATTTGTTATCCATTGCGGAACTAGTCTTACAAAAATCTGTACCTTCTGCAAACCCATGTGGATAGTTTTCACTGTCCCACTAAACCGTCAAATAGCAGCATCGAAAAAGCCTACTGAGGGGCTTTATTTTTGCTGTGATGCAGACTTGAACAAGGGTTGCTGTGGCAACAACACAAAGTACTAACCACTGCGTTATCACAGTTGTGGTGGCTGCATCGAGAACGTTTAATGATCAAGGACTGACCCGATTAGGGAGTGCTTAGTCAAGTCCCTGACGGTCTAGTGGTATGGATTCAGTGCTTTCATTGGCACAGCCCATGTTCGTGTCCCGGTCAGGAAACTCAAATTCTCAAGCTTGTTTAGTCGAGTGATGTTCAAGATTGACAATTCTGTGGGCTAACCCGCATTTGTTCCTCTCTTAATGCAACCCGATTTGGGAGCTTGTTACTGTTTTCTGCCGTAAAGGGTCATGGGTAATAAGTCTCCCTTCACTTCTTGCCATGCGGGAAAAGAGACTATTGTTCTTCAGCAAGTCTTTCGTAGTTTGGACAAAATGTTGTGAATCCTCGACAAAGAACCCCCTTGATAGCTATTTTTGTGGCTTACAACATTATTCGTGCTGTCTTTGTGACCGGTTGGAGTCGTCTTCGTCCAGGTTGAAGCTTTTTGGCCAACCTCAACTAAGCTTGCTAACACAGAGAGGCGTTTGTGAACTTCACTTCGCTAAAAAGAGATTAAACATGAAGTAAAGTGTTCTTTTTGCCACCAACTCGAAAGAATGTCTCATAAAATACTGAAATGTTTTGGAAAAATAGATAAAAACAACAGCAACATTCTATCAGCTTTTCTTGTCTGAGATTCTGAAATAATATCCTGAAACGATTATTTTCTGTGTCATTGACTTAATCGGCATTCTGAATGTTTTGTTAGAATTGTGGCTATATTTTAAACTCTTATCTTGAATCCGTGTTCGTCTTTATTTCATTGTTTCACATGTCCGGTTTACTTTTCTTTTTTACATTCCTCCAAAGTGGTCTTTGTGTGAAAATGTGTGAAAAAAGCACTGCAGACTACAAAGAAAAACTTTGCGGGCCAAAAGACGAAAAGAAGCTACAACTTCAACTACTGGATGCTGTGTTCACTCTGCAGCCTCAACCCGTGCGACACGGATCAGGTTGGTTCACTGGTTGCATGTGTTTTAATTTTAGTGATATTCTTGTTTATTTACAAGCCACGTTTAATGATGCATTTAATATAACATTTTTCACATCTGATGTGAAATATGTGGCTCTGCAGCAGGGCAGTTGCCACCCATGGGTGACCCTCAAATAAAAAAAAGCCAAGAACTTAATTTTGTCAGCCTGCCCCAATTGGTTGTTTTTATGTGACGTCACCCGTTGGGCTGCCTCGAATGGTGGCCATTTTAGATCCCTGAGCTTCAGTTACTCATACATAGGCAAGGTGGGCGACATTATGTTTCTAACTGCATTTATTGAAGACGCGACTGACAGCACATCAAGCCCAGACTGACTAATAGGATACCTGGCATACACACATCATGGGACTCGGGACTGCTTCACAAAGGTGCGGTATTGCACCCTCCATTTATTCCCCTTTTTTTTTTTTTTTTTAAAGTAAAATCTGCATATTAGTTCACCACATGCAAAGCGAAATGTTTGTTTAAAATTTGATGACAATGGCAGAAAGACAGAATAAACAAATCCAGTAATTCACAAAATTCTCAAATCTTTCAAGTGACTAACAAAAAATTATCTTAACTGTAATGTTGGCCTTCTAAAAAGAGTATTGATTAGGTATGTTAGCTCGGCGACACATCAGCACGATGGAAGTTGAGACCGGGCAACGTGATAGCAACGTCGGGCAATCGTCCACAAAGCCAAGTCTCCGTGAAGCACAGAGCCGCAGAATGTCCAAAGTCTTTCGTCGGAAGCGTTAGACGATGTCCCCACTTACGCAGCTGGACTTGTGTACCGTATCGTAAGGCTTCGAAGAGTTAGCCGACTAGTAACTCTGGAAAAAGCTTCAGCAAATGGACCTTTACGACCTTTCCGAAAGAAAATAAAGAACATATTTGAAGTCCAAGCAAAATCTGGATATGTGCCAGCTTTCAGAGCCAAACCGAAAGAAACATCCTTGATGTCGCCGGTGCTTAGTATAACAGACCATTCGTTCTAGCTAAACCAGGATGCCGACTTGTTCTGCACCAAAACTAAGAAAACGCACCCAAATTTGTCCTCCTTTAGGATAAAGGTGTGGCTGTCACAGTTGAAGCTCATTCATCAGTGGGGAAATTTGCACGCATCTCATTACTGGTTATTAGCTGCTAAGTTATAGCCTCTCGTGCTGGTATGGTAAAGCAACAACATACGTTATGAGGCTGGCGCAGCTGTTCAATCTCAGACCTCCGTGTGTGGAGTTTGCATGTTCTCCCCGTGTCTGCATGAGTGTAAACTTGCCTCCTGCCCGTTGACAACTGCAATAGGCTCCAGCACACCTTCAACCACCATGCGGCCAAGAAAATGGATGGATGGATACCTGTATATACACCTGTAACACTTCTTGGTTACTATTTACGGCGAGCCATGCGTGCAGCAGTCCACTTTCATCTCTAGTGAAATCTGCGGATAACTGACGTTAAAAGAAACACTGGACCCTCATCTACTACCTTTTAATGTGTGCTCCCATTCCTATTAGTTTTGACAAAGTTTTCCTGTAATTCCATGTACATATCCTTGTATGAAAAAGTTGAGACCTCTCTGTAGAACTCTGTTGGACAAGTCCGACGCATTTGGCAAAAAAAGCATACCCCAATATTATCTGGAATATGCGATAGATGATCCAGTTCAAGCCTGTTATGTTAAGTCACCATTTTGGAAGACTGTGGGGCATGGTTGATGTAGCTAAGCGGGGCGGAGCTGAATATCGTCAGTCAGAAAGGTCCATTGGCGAGAGTTGTCAAAAAAAAGTCACTAGAAGGCTCTCGGGTTAGTAAGTCCTCTCTTGTGTCCCAAGACGCTCATGAAACACAAAAACACAAACAGTAACGGACAGCATTCCAGAGACTTTAATACTGATACACGTTAGGTGGAGATGGCCGTGCGCAGTAGTGTCTGGGTAATTCAGCAAAAAATCTGATGTCAGTGAAAACAACCCATAGGAGTAAAGCTGGTTATGTTTATGCAGTAAACATAACATGTGGAGCAGCTGGCATCCATGGAATTCTTGGCCTTGCAAGTGGTCTTCATTGGCTGTATTTTTCTGTGTAAAGGTGCCACATGTCTTGACAGGCTGCATCATAGTTTGAATTAGAAGCAACTCTTTATGATTTAATTGAACATAAAATTAAAAAAAAGTTAATGGAAACAAATGAGGATCAAAAGCGTCACAATCGAAATATTATAAAACTATTAAAGAAATAATTAGCAAATTGTAAACCAACTTTGAATAACAAAAGTCCATGTCAAATCCCTTGAAGTCATATTTACTTGCCATGACTTCATAAACCCTAATACTAATGCACGTCATAGCTTTTTTGAATCTTAAAGTGATACTTCAGTATCTTCACTCAAATAAATGTTTTTGAACTTCTTTGTGCACCACAAATTTTCTTTTTTGGGGGGTAGAGCGCGGCAGGAGGCTGTGTTCCAGTATAGTAAGCAACTTGTTCAAACAATCCAGTCTCTTGAGTGAACGTACTGAAGTATCACTTATTGAATTAATTCATTCCTTCCTCACTTTAGTTGATCACAGCCGCAAGTCTGTGGCATACATGAAAGTTACCCGGCGCTAAATTCACAGATGCCAACAGAAGCTGTGTTCACACGAAGTGGTGCCATTGTGGGCTTTGTGGAGCGTACAGGTGTCTAAATTTTCTTGGACAGCAGGTGTGAGGCTCCGTCAAAATGTCTTTCCAAGAAGGCTGAGTCAAAAATATTCAGGGTTGCAGTTCTCAAAATGTGTGAAAATCAGGTGATCATATGGTCCTGTTCTGTAAGTCAGAGGCGGTGCTAGCTTGAATTCCACCCTGTGCAAGACTCCTCAAATGCCCCAGGCTACAGTTTCTCTTAATCATGATTACTGTCAAATTTGTGGCTAGTTTATTACGATGGTGACAAGTAGAGTATGCGAGTACTGCATGACTTGATTGTGGCTGACTGTCATATTCGTTAAGGGACAGATTTCCTCAATGATTTTAGCAACGTGATACAAATGGTCAGTGTACGAGGATCGTATCTGCAGTTGGCTGCATTTTTAACCTCAACATCTTCATTTCTGCGACCTCTGGTTCTGCTTCCTGTTCTTTCTTTAGTGACACTGTCTCTAATCTGTACATCATGGCCGGCCTCACCACTGTTTTATAAACTTTGCCCTTCATCCTAGCGGATACTCTTCTGTCACATAGAATACCAGACACCTTCCGCCAACTCTTCCATCCCGCTTGGACCCGTTTCTTCATTTCCTTACCACACTCTCCATTGCTCTGTATTGTTAACCCCACATATTTGAAGTCGTCCACCCTCGCTAACTCTTCTCCCTGTAGCCTCACTTTTCCCCCTCCACCCCTCTCATTCATGCACATATATTCTGTTTTACTTCGGCTAATCTTCATTCCTCTCCTTTCCAGTGCATGTCTCCATCTTTCTAGTTGACCCCTTCGTACAGGGCACTTAACCACGCCTCCTGAAGTTACGTCACCCCACGTGTGCTAACCTCAGACAAACAATTAGCAAAAATGGCGGCGCAGGAAGAAAAGACTAGAGCGAAACTGTCCGATTTACCAGCTGATTTGTCACTCGCATTCTTAGCTAACAGTGAAATATCGTTGAAAAGCAGACAGCAGACAGCAAGTATTTCAGCGAGAGGTATTTCAATGGTATTTACATGCATATCGACGGAGAAACCATTGATATTAGCTCGAGATCTTTCCAGAGTCAGAGGAAGACCGAGAAGCCACATAATATAATGTATTATAACCCAAAGACGAATTCGTCATTGTTTCCTATTTTCGTGTTACCTATCACACTTGTGTGCAGAATCTGTATGTGTATCTGTATAGCCGTTTGTGAACCGCCGTATGAAGGAAAAGAAGGCGAAGGCTTGATTTACGAGTTGTTTCTCTCGTTTTCTTTCTGTAACGTCACGCGCTCCCCTCAATAATTATTCTTGAATTAGTGCCGAACCTACGCAAGTCCCGACCAAGTACGACAATCACTACTTTAGTGTCCTCAAACATCCTTCCTTCAGTCTTGGTGTCTCGGTGCACGTCGAAGGCTTTTAGGACTGCTAGTCCGGCTTAGCTTAGCTAATTAGCCGTGAACAATGGGACACGTTTGTGAAGTCAGATCATCGCAAAATATCGCTCAACACAGATCAAGTGTGACAATCATTCACACGTAGCTATGTTATGCAAACGAAGAACTGCTCATTCATTTATATGAGACATGTATTGAAAATCAAATAAAGAGCATACCTTCGTGCTAACAAAGTCCGGTTTAGCTTCGGTCGGGAGCGCCGAACAGAGACACGTTTGTGCAGTCAGATCATCGCAAAATATCGCTCAACACAGATCAAGTGTGTCAATCATTCTTACGTAGCTATGTTATGCAAGTGAAGAACTGCTAATTCATTTATATGAGACATGTATTGAAAATCAAATATAGGGCTTACCTTCGTGCAAACATATCTGTTCCACTTGATTTTTTTTATGGATTCAGTTGATGATGCGGTCTTCCACAAAGTTTGATCTGTCGAAGACATTTTTCGTACTGGGTCTTTGGTTTTGGAAAGGGTACGAATTGAACTCCACCAACTAGCCTTTCAGGATACCTGTCGTCACTATTACAAAGTCCGTGACTACACCTCTTAACCATATCTATTGTTAAAGAACCCAAATACGCGATAAAACGCTAACAAAAGCTATACTGGACCATGCAACGTTGTCTGAGGGAACGGCGGGTGCAAAAAAAGGGGCGTGGTTTATGCAGATCTCTGTCCTCTGATTGGTCAGCTATGCGGATGACGCAATTTCTACGGAGGGGTCAATTGTTCTTCCACCTGCTGCCTGCTTTCACTGCATATCACAATATCATCTGCAAACATCATGGTCCAAAGGGATTCCAGTCTAACCTCATCTGTCAGCCTATCCATTACCACTGCAAACAGGAAGGGGCTCAGAGCTGATCCCTGATGCAGTCCCACCTCCACCTTAAATTCTTCTGTCACACCTAAGCCACACCTCACCATTGTTCTGCTGCCATCATACATGTCCTGTACTATTCTAACATATTTCTCTGCCACACCAGACTTATGCATGCAGTGTCACAGTTCCTCTCTTGGTACTCTGTCATAGGCTTTCTCTAGATAACCCTTTTCCACTAACACCCTTAAGGCAAATAATGCATCTTTCTAGGCATGAAACCATACTGTCGCTCGCAGATACTTACTTCTGTCCTGAGTCTAGCCTCCACTCCTTTCCCATAACTTCATTGTGTGGCTCACCAACTTTATTCCTCTATAATTCCCACAGCTCTGAACATCCCCTTTGTTCTTGAAAAATGGGAACTAGAACACTTTTCCTCCATTCTTCAGCCATCTTTTCGCCCGCTAGTATTCTGTTGAATAAGTTGGTCAAAAACTCCACAGCCATCTCTCCAAATTGCTTCCATACCTCTACTGGTATGTCATCAGGACCAACTGCCTTTCCATTTTTCATCCTTTGTAGTGCTTTTCTGACTTCCCCCTTACTAATCATTGCCACTTCCTGGTCCTTCACACTTGCCTCTTCAACTCTTCCTTCTCTCTCATTTTTTTCATTCATCAACTTCTCCAAGTATTCTTTCCATCTATTTAGCACACTACTGGCACCACTCAACACATTTCCATCTCTATCCTGAATCACCCTTACCTGTTGCACATCCTTCCCATCTCTATCCCTCTGTCTGGCCAACCTGGAGAGATCCTTTTCTCCTTCTTTCGTGTCCAACCTGGTGTACATGTCTTCATATGCCTCTTGTTTAGCCTTTGCCACCTCTACCTTTGCCCTACGTCGCATCTCGATGTACTCCTTTCGCCTCTCCTCAGTCCTCTCAGCATCCCACTTCTTCTTCGCTAATCTCTTTCCTTGTATGACTCCCTGTATTATGGGGTTCCACCACCAAGTCTCCTTCTCCCCTTTCCTACCAAAAGACACACCAAGTACTCTCCTGCCTGTCTCTCTGATTACCTTGGGTGTCGTAGTCCAGTCTTCCAGGAGCTTCTGCTGTCTACCGAAAGCCTGTCTCACCTCCTTCCGAAAGGCCGCACAACATTCTTCCTTTCTCAGCTTCCACCACATGGTTCTCTGCTCTACCTTTTGTCTTCTTAATCTTCCTACCCACCACCAGAGTCATCCTACACACCACCATCCTATGCTGTCGAGCTACACTCTCCCCTACCACTACTTTACAGTCAGTAATCTCCTTCAGATTACATCGTCTGCACAAAATATAATCCACCTGCATGCTTCTACCTCCGCTCTTATAGGTCACTATATGTTCCTCCCTCTTCTCGAAATAAGTGTTCACTACAGCCATCTCCATCCTTTTTGCAAAGTCCACCACCATCTGTCCCTCAAAGTTCCTTTCCTGGATGCCATACTTACCCATCACTTCTTCATCGCCCCTGTTTCTTTTACCAATATGTCCATTACAATCTGCACCAATTACAACTCTCTCGCTGTCAGGGATGCTCAGAACTCCTTCATCTCGTTCCTTCCAGAATTTCTCTTTCAACTCTAGGTCACATCCTACCTGTGGGGCATAGCCGCTAACCACATTATACATAACACCCTCAATTTCAAATTTTAGTCTCATCACTCGATCTGATACTCTTTTCACCTCCAAGACATTCTTAGCCAGCTGTTCCTTTTAAAATAACCCCGACTCCATTCCTCTCCCATCTACTCCGTGGTAGAATAATTTAAACCCTGCTCCTCAACTTCTAGCCTTACTACCTTTCCACATGCTCTCTTGGATTCACAATATATCAACCTTTCTCCTAATCATCATGTCAAGCAACTCCTGACCTTTTCCTGTCATAGTCCCAACATTCAAAGTCCCTACACTCAGTTGTAGGCTCTGTGCATTCCGCTTTTTCTTCTGACGCTGGATCCAGTTTCCTCCTCTTCTTTGTCTTCGACCCACAGTAGCTGAATTTCCACCGACACCGTGCAGGTTAGCCGTACCGGGGGTGGGTGTTGTTAACCTGGGCCACGACTGATCCGGTATGGGATTCTTTAGATGAACACTCATATTTGTTTGGCACAGTTTTTACGCCGGATGCCCTTCCTGACGCAACCCTCTGCATTTATATGGGCTTGGGACCGGCCTACAATGAAATTGGAGCAAAGTTTTAGTGGATTCCAGAATCAAGTCAAATAGTTGCATTTCATATCCATCAATCTGTTGAAGGTTACGGAAACCCGTGAGGGACAAAAGGACAAAAAATGTGTTATCTCCCTAAACAAAGAACAGGGCCCTCTCCCCCATTTACATATTGTGGATCTGATTGTTTTGGTCCATTCTAGACTAAAGACAAATGCACGGAACACAAAGTAGAGATTGCTTTTTGCATTTTTCTCGTAAGGTACATGTTGAGATGCTCAATGTTCGGTCGACTGATGCTCTGTTGCTCTATTGCAGTGAGAGGCTTAGCCAGACAAATAGTGAGCAAAGTACCAATTTTGTCAGTGCCAAAAAAACCTGAATGCAGAACAGCAATATAAGTGTTACAACCATTCGAAATGTACTTAACACGACACTGGCAGTCTCACTGGGCAAGCACAGTGACGCCTCCCTGTACGGACTTTATTGTATGATGCTGCAGCTGTTGGAAACAGTCGCCCTCTTGCTCCAGACAAGCTTAACGATCCAAACAGTTTGGAGACCATCACTCCAAATCCACCTCATAAGCATGAAGAACACAAGCGCACTCCCCCTCACTGGCGAATTTGTCAGAGGTATTACCGCAATTTTTCAAATAATGCGCAAATTTTTCCAAAAATATTTTCAGTCAATAGAGTACATTATATTTAGGTATGGATGAAAAAGAAAAAATACAATCACATTGTATCATCCTATAGAGTGGTTTTAAAAAAAAAAGTTATACATATACATTTTGATATGATGTTTGTCTTATATTACACATTTATAAATACAGTATTACGGTAATGTGAGGCACCAACCTGAGCACTTCAAAACAACGAGGGCTCAACCTACGTAGTACAAGCGCAATGGGCACATTTTAAAAAAACGTGGGATGGTGCACGCAATTGACCCCTCTGTGGATATTGCGCAATCCGTGTCACTGACCAATCAGAGGCCAGAGATCTGCATAAACCAAAGCCCGTTTTTGCTCCCGCCATTTTCTCAGACATTGCGTGGTCCAGTATAGATTTTGTTAGCGTTTTATCGCGTATTTGGGTTATTTAGCAAAAAATATGGTTAAGAGGTGTAGTCACGGACTTTGTAATAGTGACGACAGGTATCCTGAAAGGCTAGTTGGTGGAGTTCGATTCGTACCCTTTCCAAAACCGAAGACCCAGTACGAAAAATGCCTTCGATGGATCAAACTTTGTGGAAGACCGCATCGTCAACTAAATCCATCTAATATCAACCAGAACAGATATGTTTGCACGAAGGTATGCCCTATATTTGATTTTCAATACATGTCTCGTATAAATGAATTCGAAGTTCTTCGCTAGCATAACACCGCTGCGTGTGAACGATTGACACACTTATTCTTTGTTGAGCGATATTTAGCGATGATCGGACTGCACAAACGTGTCTGTTTCTTGCTCGCTCGCGGCCGAAGCTTAACCAGACTGTGTTTGCATGAAGATATGCCCTAAATTTGATTTTTAATACATGTCTCGTATAAATGAATGAGACGTTCTTCGCTAGCATAACATTGCTACGTGTGAATGATTGAATGAAATCAGAAGCATGGCGTCTCTCTCAGTTCAGAATGTATTGTATTTAGAATCTATAATATATCGTTGATTTGAATGAAATGAGAAGCATGGCGTCTGCACGTCTAACAATGTATTGTATTGTATTTGCCATTTTTTATGAATTGTCTTACGTCAGCGTACGTGGCGTGACGTCACTTCAGGAGGCGTGGTTAAGTGCCCTGTACAGAGGGGTCAATTGAAATGCTCGCTTTTTTAAAAATGTGCACCTAATGCTACTTTCTATATAGTTGGAGTTCACGTTGTTATGATAACCACGAGACGCCATAGTGAAAGCTGCTTCAGATTTAGCCGAATAGAGGGTGAGAGGCTGCGCTGCGGAACCACAACTTTTGGGATTCAAAAAAAAATGTTTCCTCACAAACGCAATGAATAGCACTGAGGATGACATGCTGTGGGAGCAAAATGGGATGTTCATGGTGCAATGCAAGAGGCACTGGAACTGGACCAAATCATCTGAGTTTGACAGTGTTGCACTAAAGGTAGCTACGATGGATCTTTTTCAGATTAGAGATGAGTCAGATGCTTCCTTTGAAGTCTTGGCTCATTTCTAATCCTAGCCAATTTGCTCACTCCTAGAGAGAACTTCAACATCTTCATTTCTGCCACCTCCAGTTTTGCTTCCCCTTGTCTCTGTGGTACTGTCTCTAATCCGTACGTCATGGCTGGCCTCACCACTGTTTTATAAGCTTTGCCCTTCATCCTAGTAAACTGTTCTGTCACATAACACCCCATATACTTTCCACCAGCTGTTCCAACCTGCTTGGACCTGTTTCTTCTCTTCTTCACTTCACTGTCACACTATCCATGACTCTGAATTATTGGCCCCAAGTATTTGAAGTCGTCCACACTCTCTATCTCTTCTCCCTGGAACCTCACTCCTCCTTGTCCACCACTCTAATTCATGCACATTAATTCTGTTTTACTTTGGCTAATCTTCATTCCTCTTCTTTCCGGTGGATGTCTCCATCTTTCTAATTGTTCCTCCATATGCTTTCAGTAGCCTCAAACTGTCCTACGCACAGTAGGTTGGGTTACTTGTTGCATGCATTTTAATTTTAGTGCTATTTCCGTTGATTTACGAGCTGTGTTTGATGATTCATTTAATATAACATTAAAATCCGATGTGAACTGTGTGGGTCTGTACCAGGGGCAGCTGCTACTCAATGGGCAACCTTCAAATTAAAAAAAAAATAAATGAAATTTTTGTCGAGCTACCCCAATAGGAGTAAAGATGTTTTTATGCAACAGATATGCTGCAATTTAGTTCGTCATAACAGCTCAATTCTACTACCACAATGTTCAGTTACATTTGCACTTAAATATTGAAAACAAATACGATCTGACCCCTTTGTGTTTGTCATTTGTTTTGAAGAAAACAGTGAAAATCTTCATCCAAAGCGGCAGCAGTCAGTGTCCGGTCATATCAAGGAGGAAGAGGAGAGTGAAGATGTTCATTGCATCAAAGATGAGGAGGAAGAATTAATCCTACACTTGAAAGAAGAAGAGCAGGAGGAACTCATCCAGGTTCCATCCACTGGTGTCAATTTGAAGAGTGAAGATGGTCAAAGTGAAGAAGGACGAGGGGCAGAGCCTACAAGGAGGAACAGTTCAAGTGATGGAGACCACTGTGGAGGATCACAAACAGACTGTGATGATGATGATGCACAGTCGGAAGGTGATATGACATGTCACACTGCCAACACATGCTGTAAATGTTCTAAATGCCTGAAAACTTTAGTTTCTAAGAGCAATTTAAAAAAAAAACGCACACAGGAGACAACAATTTTTCATGCTCACTTTGTAGTCGAAGATTTACTTGGAAGTGACGTTTGACTGGTCACACAAGAAAACAGTGGCAAGAAATCCTTAATCTCCTCTGTTTGTGGTCACATATTGACTCAAGGGAAAATTAAAAATACAGTGTTCCTCAGTTATTTTTATGTTCCTTACCCACCCGTGAATAACAAAAATCCTCAAATAATGTATGCAGTATTACATACACCTCTCCTTGAACCGTCACCTTATGGTTTGAGGGGTTTGTGTGTCCCGATGATCTCGGACAGAGTTTGTACCAGAGAAGCACCCACCACCGGAGGAAAATTTCCTTGTGTGTTTTTACACACTTGGCCCATAAAGCTGATTCTGATTCTATCTGTGGGGTTGAGGTCACTCAGGTGGTTAAAAAGCTCCTTGGTGGCAGAGCCCCAGGGGTAGATGAGATTCACCTGGTTGACACACCTCGGCAACATCGCGTAGACATCGGGGACAGTGCCTCTGGATTGGCAGACTGGGGTGGTGGTCCCCCTTTTTAAGAAGGGGGACCAGAGGGTGCGTTCCAACTATAGGGGGATCACACTTCTCAGCCTCCCTGGTAACATCTATTCAGGGATGCTGGAGAGGAGGAGCCCGTCTAGAAGTCGAATGTCGGATCCAGGAGGTGCAATGTGGTTTCCGTCCCCGCCATGGAAGAGTGGACCAGGCTCTACACCCTCAGCAGTATCCTCTAGGGTGGATGGGAGTTCGCCCAACCAGTCTACATTTGTTTTGTAGACTTTGAGAAGGTGTTTGACCGTGTCCCTTGGGGAGTCTTGTGGGGGTTCTTCAGAAGTATTGGGTACCACACCCGCTGATACGGGCTGCTTGGTCCCAACCGCTGTGAGAGTTTGGTACGCATTGCCAGCAATCAGTCGGACTCGTTTCCCGTCAAAGTTGGAGTCCGCCAAGGCTGTCCTTTGTCACCGATTTTGTTCATAACTTTAATGGACAGAATCTCTAGGCGCAGCCGAGGCATAGAGGGTGTCCGGTTTAGTGGTCTCAGCATCACATCTCTGCTCATTGCAGATGATGTGGTTCTGTTGCCTTTATCAAGACGTGATCTCCAATGCTCACTGGAGTGGTTCGTAGCTGGCATGAGAATCAGTATCTCCAAATCTGAGAACATTGTCCTCAGTTGGAAAAGGGTGGTGTGCCCCCTCTGGGTCAGGCATGAGAGTTTCCTCCACAGGGTGTCCAGGCTCTCCTTTAGAGATTGAGTGAGACACTCTGTCATTCGGGAGTGTCGAGCTGCTGCTCCTCTGCATTGAGAGAAGCCAGATCAGGTGGCTGGGGCATCTGATCCACATGCCTCCCTGGTGAGGTGTTCCAGGCATCTTCTTCTTCTTTTCCTTTCGGCTTGTCCCGTTAGGGGTCGCCACAGCGTGTCATCTTTTGCCATCTTACCCTATCTCCTGCATCTTCCTCTCTAACCCCAACTGCCCTCATGTCTTCCCTCACCACATCCATAAACCTTCTCTTTGGTCTTCCTCTCGCTCTTTTGCCTGGGAGCTCCATCCTCAGCATCCTTCTACCAATATACTCACTCTCTCGCCTCTGAACATGTCCAAACCATCGAAGTCTGCTCTCTCGAATCTTGTCTCCAAAACATCCAGCTTTGGCTGTCCCTCTAATGAGCTCATTTCTAATCCTATCCAACCTGGTCACTCCGAGCGAGAACCTCAACATCTTCATTTCTTCTGCCACCTCCAGTTCAGATTCCTGTTGTTTCTTCAGTGCCACTGTCTCTAATCCGTACATCATGGCCGGCCTCACCACTGTTTTGTAAACTTTGCCCTTCATCCTAGCAGACACTCTTCTGTCACATAACACACCAGACACCTTTCGCCAGCTGTTCCAACCTGCTTGGACCCGTTTCTTCACTTCCTGACCACACTCTCCATTGCTCTGTATTGTTGACCCCAAGTATTTGAAGTCGTCCACCCTCGCTATCTCTTCTCCCTGTAGCCTCACTCTTCCCCCTCTACTTTTCTCATTCACGCACATATATTCTGTTTTACTTCGGCTAATCTTCATTCCTCTCCTTTCCAGTGCATGTCTCCATCTTTCCAATTGTTCCTCTGCATGCTCCCTGCTTTCACTGCATATGACAATATCATCTGCGAACATCATGGTCCAAGGGGATTCCAGTCTAACCTCATCTGTCAGCCTATCCATTACCACTGCAAACAGGAAGGGGCTCAGAGTTGATCCCTGATGCAGTCCCCCCTCCACTTTAAATTCCTCTGTCACCCTAAGGCACACCTCACCATTGTTCTGCTGCCATCATACATGTCCTGTACTATTTTAACATACTTCTCTGCCACACCAGACTTACGCATGCAGTACCACAGTTCCTCTCTTGGTACTCTGTCATAGGCTTTCTCTAGATCCACAAAGACACAATGTAGCTCCTTCTGACCTTCTCTGTACTTTTCCACGAGCATCCTCAAGGATAATAATGCATCTGTGGTACTCTTTCTAGGCATGAAACCATACTGTTGCTCGCAGATACTTACCTCTGTCCTGAGTCTAGCCTCCACTACTCTTTCCCATAACTTCATTGTGTGGCTCATCAACTTTATTCCTCTATAGTTCCCACAGCTCTGAACATCCCCTTTGTTGTTAAAAATGGGAACTAGAACACTTTTCCTCCATTCTTCAGGCATCTTTTCGCCCGCTAGTATTCTTTTGAATAAGTTGGTCAAAAACTCCACAGCCATCTCTCCAAATTGCTTCCATACCTCTACCGGTATGTCATCAGGACCAACTGCCTTCCCATTTTTCATCCTTTGTAATGCCTTTCTGACTTCCCCCTTAGTAATCATTTCCACTTCCTGGTCCTTCACTCTTGCCTCTTCAACTCTTCCTTCTCTCTCATTTTCTTCATTCATCAACTTCTCAAAGTATTCTTTCCATCTATTTAGCACACTACCGGCACCAGTCAACACATTTCCATCTCTATCCTTAATCACCCTAACCTTCTGCACATCCTTCCCATCTCTATCCCTCTGTCTGGCCAACCTGTAGAGATCCTTTTCTCCTTCTTTCGTGTCCAACCTGGTGTACATGTCTTCATATGCCTCTTGTTTAGCCTTTGCCACCTCTACCTTTGCCCTACGTCGCATCTCGATGTACTCCTTTCGCCTCTCCTCAGTCCTCTCAGCATCCCACTTCTTCTTCGCTAATCTCTTTCCTTGTATGACTCCCTGTGTTATGGGGTTCCACCACCAAGTCTCCTTCTCCCCTTTCCTACCAGATGACACACCAAGTACTCTCCTGCCTGTCTCTATGATCACCTTGGCTGTCGTCATCCAGTCTTCCGGGAGCTTCGGTTGTCCATCGAGAGCCTGTCTCACCTCTTTCCGGAAGGCCGCACAACATTCTTCCTTTCTCAGCTTCCACCACATGGTTCTCTGCTCTACCTTTGTCTTCTTAATCTTCCTACCCACCACCAGAATCATCCTACATACTACCATCCTATGCTGTCGAGCTACACTCTCCCCTACCACTACTTTACAGTCAGTAACCTCCTTCAGATTACATCGTCTGCACAAAATATAATCTACCTGCGTGGTTCTACCTCCGCTCTTGTAGGTCACTATATGTTCCTCCCTCTTCTGGAAATAAGTGTTCACTACAGCCATCTCCATCCTTTTTGCAAAGTCCACCACCATCTGCCCTTCAAAGTTCCTTTCCTGGATGCCGTACTTACCCATCACTTCTTCATCGCCCCTGTTTCCTTTACCAATATGTCCATTACAATCTGCACCAATTACAACTCTCTCGCTGTCAGGGATGCTCAGAACTCCTTCATCTCGTTCCTTCCAGAATTTCTCTTTCAACTCTAGGTCACATCCTACCTGTGGGGCATAGCCGCTAACCACATTATACATAACACCCTCAATTTCAAATTTTAGTCTCATCACTCGATCTGATACTCTTTTCACCTCCAAGACATTCTTAGCCAGCTGTTCCTTTTAAAATAACCCCGACTCCATTCCTCTCCCATCTACTCCGTGGTAGAATAATTTAAACCCTGCTCCTCAACTTCTAGCCTTACTACCTTTCCACATGCTCTCTTGGATTCACAATATATCAACCTTTCTCCTAATCATCATGTCAAGCAACTCCTGACCTTTTCCTGTCATAGTCCCAACATTCAAAGTCCCTACACTCAGTTGTAGGCTCTGTGCATTCCGCTTTTTCTTCTGACGCTGGATCCGGTTTCCTCCTCTTCTTTGTCTTCGACCCACAGTAGCTGAATTTCCACCGACGCCCTGCAGGTTAGCAGTGCCGGGGGCGGGCGTTGTTAACCCGGGCCACGATCGATCCGGTATGGGATTCTTTAGATGAACGCTCATATTTGTTTGGCACAGTTTTTACGCCGGATGCCCTTCCTGACGCAACCCTCTGCATTTATCCGGGCTTGGGACCGGCGTACACATTGCACTGGTTTGTGCCCCCATAGGGCTGCATTAGGTGTTCCAGGCATGCCCCACCGGAAAAGAAACTCCGCGGATGACCCAGGACACGATGGAGAGACTCTCTCTCAGCTGGCCTGGGAACACCTTGGGATCCCTCCGGAAGAGCTGGAAGAACTGGGTGGGGAAAGGGAAGTCTGGGTATACCTTCTGAAACTACTTCCCGTGTGACTTGACCCAGAAAAATGGCAGAAAATGGATGGATGGATGTGACCGGGCCACTTCTTTTGTTTGCACACACTGCAGGAAGGATTTTGGCCCACTCCCCCACACAGATCTCTAGATCAGACAGGTTTCTGGGCTGTCGCTGAGAAACACGGAGTTTCAGCTCCCTCCAAAGATTTTCTATTGGGTTTAGGTCTGGAGACTGGGACTTGGCCACGCCAGAACATTGATATGCTTCTTATGGAGCCACTCCTTGGTTTTCCTGGCTGTGTGTTTCGGGTCATTGTCATGTTGAAAGACCCAGCTACGACCCATTTTCAATGTTCTGACTGAGGGAAAGAGGTTTTTCCCCAAAATCTCAATACATGGCCGCGGTCATCCTCTCCTTAATACAGTGCAGTCGTCCTGTCCCATGTGCAGAAAAAAAAAAAAAAAAAAACATGCTTCACAGTCAGGATGGTGTTCTTGGGATGGAACTCATCATTTGTGTTCCTCCAAAGACAGTTAGTGGAATTATGACCAAGAAGTTCCATTTTGGTCTCATCTGACCACAAAACTTTCTCCCATGACTCCTCTGTATCACCCAAACGGTCATTGGCAAACTTAAGATGGGCCTTGACATGTGCTGGTTGAAGCAGGGGAACCTTCCGTGCCATGCATGATTTCAAACCATGACGTCTTATTGTATTACCAACAGTCACGACGCTCCAGTCCGATTGAGATTGACAGTCATGTTTAGCTTCTTCCATTTTCTAATGATTATTCCAACAGTGGACCTTTTTTCACAAAGCTGCTTGGCAATCTCTCCGTAGCCCTTTCCAGCCGTATGGAGTTGTACAATTTTGTCTTTGTTGTCTTTGGGCAGCTCTTTAGTCTTGTCCATGTTAGAAGTTTGAGTTTTACTGATTGTATGGAGTGGAAAGGTGTCTTTATCCAGCTAACGACCTCACACATGGGCATCTGGTTCAGGATAATACATGGAGTTTAGGTGTACTTTTAAAGGAGGACTAACAGGTCTTTGAGGGTCAGAATTCTAGCTGATACAGGTGTTTAAATACTTATTTGCAGCTGTATCACACAAATAACTTGTTAAAATATCATACATTGTGATATCTGGATTTTTCTTTTTAGATTATCTCTCTCACTGTGGACATGCACCTACCATGAAAATTTCAGACCCCTCCATGATTTTTAAGTGGGAGAACTTGCAATATACCAGGGTGTTCAAATACTTATTTACTTCACCGTAACTGTGAGTCATTTTAACACTTTGTTACAGAGCCCAAGCTGTTGGTTAACGACTGTAATGACACAAACAGCGATGAGATGGTCAAGGACCGCATAGTTTTCGCTATCAACTCCTTGAGTGTGCGCGAAAAGTTACTCAGCCAGCGGCCCCAGTGCATGCTCGAAAAAGCGATCGACATAGCCCGCTCCCACGAGTTATCAAAAGTGCAGCTAAAGGCTATGGCTAGCGACAGCCATGAGGTTCATGTTATCCACCGCAAACCTGGAAAGCAAAGTTTCACTGCGGGTGCTCATAGGCATATTGACAGCCTAAAGGCATCTGTAAAGATATGTAACTAGTGTGGAGGATACCACAGTAAATTAGCTGAATGCCCGGCAAAAGGTAAACAATGCCTGAAGTGTCAGATCCCCTTTTCTGTCCGTTCTTGCAACCATGAGCCACACAATGGAATACCATCATGAAAAGGCCATAACATGCGTACAAGCGTGAGTTGTATTGTAGTTTTGCCGTCCAGTATGGTGTCGTAAACAAAAGTCATGTGACTTATGGCGTCACGTGAAAAGTATCTATAGAGGCAGTGTTTTGGGCAATGTAACCTTCTTCTGCATACAGATGTAAGATACAATTGTTCTTCACTGCCTCATGACCGCCATCATGTGGTAGCTTTCATGCACACTAAAACACTTGCAGGGATGCATGCTAACAGTGTAACCGGTGTGTTAAAGTTCCACTGACGCAAAAAATATGAAAATTAGTATGTTGTTTACCCCAAAATATTGTCCTCCGGAATTGATTGATCTGTTTGTTCACAGCACGCCAGAATGTCGGTGTATATAGATTCCCCCCCCCCCCCCCCCCCCCATCTTGCAGCATGAAAAATCTGTGGACTGTGGGGGGTTAGAAGAAGCCGGAAGTGACGTATATTGCGGACAACTTCAGCTGCAGAGTCAAGTGTATTTACCTCTTGTATAAGTGAGTGGATTTTTCTCGAACTCTTGGGAGGATGGATTCAGTCTTCACACATTTCCCAAAGATCTGATTCGTCGTGAAAAGTGGATTGCACAGGTGCAAAGGACTAGACCTTTGTGGGTTTCAAATGACAGGTATATAGGGCTGTTGAAAAAAAAATAAAATAAAAGTTGGGGGTGACTAATTTGCCACACAGTTTATCGCATATGTTATGTGTGAATTTAGAATAAATGCCCTCGGTCAGACCAGCAAAATATAACTAAGCACTTGTATTGCATTTAAGAATAACTCAAAACAATAGCAAAGTAACACAAAATAGAAGTACAAAGACAGTCTAGTAGCATGTAACACGAGCCAACTAGCCAAACGACGTATAGTCACTAAAGTCAAACAAATGTTCCAAATAGGCGAATGTTATTTCCAGTAACTGTTTGAAGTGAACGTTACGGAAATATCCAAAAGACGAATGGCAGAAAACAGTGTGTTGTCCATGTACTTGTGTACTTGTCCAAAAGCAGTAGTGATAGTATAAAGCTCTTGTTGACAAAAATCATTCTCCTCCCTAACGTTCCAGACATCTGCGTCCAACAAGGTAACGGAGTCCTTCCCTTAGAACGCAACAAAAGATCTGTGTCATGACAGTGTGCATCTTACACAAACAATTATGGGCCAGTCATTTAGAATATTTCGTCGGGTCCCTCGTCCTCCTCGTATGTGTCTGTAGTGGAGTCTTGTCAGTGGCGAAGTAATGTGCAATATCGTCTAAATATGGCTCGAAACAATATGGTAAAATGACCTCAGTTGCTTCACTCACTTCTGAGATGTTTTCTTCCTCAAAAAGAGCTTCAGTCTCTGAAGGGGCGTTGGCAAAGCGTGTTTTGAATGCCGAGGGCTCCAGTGTGATGTCTGCACATGACGTCACGGACAAATCTGGCCACCACTGTGATGCACATTGTATTGAGTCAGATTGACACAACTTTGCACTTTTATAAACTGCTCCCAGCTCACTTTTCACGATTATCATCCATCCATCCATAAATTTTCTCAGCTGCTTATCCTCACAAGGGTCGCGGGAGTGCTTTAGCCTATCCTAGCTGTCATCAGGGAGGAGGCAGGGTATGCCCTGAACTGGTTGCCAGCCAATTGCAGGGTACATCAAGATAAAGGGCCACACTCACAATCAAACCTACTGGCAATTTAGAGTCTCCAATTAATGTTGCATCTTTTTAGGATGTGGGAGGAAACCGGAGTACCTGGAGAAAACCCTAGCTTACCCTACTTATGGGGAGAATATGCAAACTCCACACAGGCATGTCTGGGATTGAACCTGGGACCTCAGAACTGTGAGGCCAACGCTTTCTAGCTGCTCCACTTTGCCGCCATGTTATTATCAAAGTGATTAATATTATTTGGAGTTTAGGTAACAATACCCATTTTAAATTTTGATTTTTGTGGCAGTGGCACTTTAAATGTACTTTGTTGGACAATTCACACATTTGCAAATGTTGGAACTCAGTGTGAAGACAAGGGTCACCACATTGTAAGGTGGCGCCTCGTCTATTTAGAAGAGAATTTAAGACCTTGAGAATCGTGAAAATACGGTAAGTTAAAAAAACAAGCTTTGAAACCAAAATCTGAATATGTGAGGTTGTGACCAGTGAACTGTGAATGGGAACACTGTCCACACAAGAAAGACAAAGTATTTTTTTGTTTCCTAGTTGTTCATTTTTTTTTTGTTTACTGTTTTTTATTTCTTATGTTTTAAGGCTGTTAAACCCCTATCTACACAATAAACTTTTCTCAGACAAGCATTCACATCTCTCTTGTTTAAACACCCAAAGTTCAAACCTTTGCTGTTTTAAAAACAAAAAAAAGATGTGTGGGTGGGGGTGGGGGGGCATTAGTGTATGCTAGAATGCAACCAAAGATCGCAACCTGTTTGAGGTCAAAAACGGTATTTGGGGAAAACGTCACTAAACGTTGCTTTCATCATTTTTGCTCTGTTTTATCCAGGATAAGTTTTTCCTTTAAAAAATAAATACATAAATAAAATGAAAAAAAATATTTTAGTTTAGAAATTACAAATCTTAATTTAATGATCAATCTATGAGGTTGGACACAAAATAAATTATTAATAGGGTCATTTTAACGTTCCTCTGGCCGGCTGGCACAGCTGTGACGTAGCGTCTTTTTCCACTGAAGCACGTCGGTGCAGGTATGTTTTTACAAGTGAAAAACATAGCTATGGGTGGTAACTGGCAGTGATTTGTTTTATTGTTTCCTAGTTGTGCTATTCTATTTGCTGTGGTTTGATATTTTTAGTTTCGATGTGACACCGAGAGCGTGGACAACATCGTCAGTAATGAACTTTCTACACGCGCAATGAAAGCTGCTTCTGCTTATGGATGTGAAATGCAATTGTTCCTCACTCACTCGTTAGCGCCATCATATGGTAGCATGCATAAACACTAAAACACATGCTGGCATGCCTGTGGACAGTGTAACCAGTGTGTATTAATACTGCATCCATTATTTGTGGGGGTGAAAGGAATGTAAACCCTGTGAATAACAGGGGAACACTACCACATATTCCTTGTGTGTTCTTGACATACCTGGCAAATAAACATGATTCTGATTCAAGTTGTGTACAAAACAACACTAAATTTGGTGGGAATGTAGGGAATTAAGTCATTGGTTGTGATTTTCCTGTGTTTTGAGTGGTTTGATTTTGAAGGTCCTCTGCTTGGGTGTGTTTTTATTTCCATAACAGAACAGGAAGTTGTTTTCTTTGGTAATGGGGAAGGAGTGAAGTGCTAAAACAGAGATACACAGAGAAAATTGTAAAAGATGATAATTAAAGTTTGTTAAAAAGGGAGAGAAGCTTTCACGGTGGTCGAAGGAACGACAGATATTCAAGGCCATTTGACCATCGGTATTCTGGACCTTCATTTAAACCAGGTTGCTACAACACCCTAATACATTTTTAATTCTTCGGTGTATTAAATTTATTCATAATTTGGGGATACTGCTGTGGTAATGGGAGTGTGCAATGGTATACGATAGCAATGTAAAGTCTCATACCAACTTCAACGATGAAACTCGAGCAAGACTTTTTTTTCTTTCGCTTTAAAACTGGTCAAATTGGAGGTGGGGAAATTCCAACCAACAGTGACTTTGTTGAAAAAATGAGTTCGATCTGCCGTTTGAGTCATTTCCTTTTTCCACCCCAGCTATGAAGTCAATTTGGGCTCCACCTCTGCCACTGATGTTACAACAAGATGGCTCGATTTTGCCGATGAAACGGGGGCAAGTTTCAAGTGCAATTAATAATTGACAAAACTGATCGATGGTGTTGAAAATGATTGACAATCTCATTGTATTCAGCAAAACCTAATACAATGGACCTTTCCGAGATGTCAATCACTCGTACAATAACAGCCAATCAGATAGCCGCATTGTCTTAACCCCTGACTTGTCCCGCCCCTCCCGCAGCTATGTCCCACAAACAACACTGTCGGTAGCGTGCATTTTGAAAAGTTAATGTTAGGAAGAAAATGGTCCTCAGATGTGCTTGGGGAACATGCAATTCTGATTAAAGATATCCCACTAGGTTACAAGGGGCCCGGTTGATTCATTTTCCAAAGCCTAAAACACAGTTGGCGAAATGTCTCCAATGGATTAAAACTTGTGGAAGACCGCGTACCACTCAGTGTAAAAAAAAAAAAAAAAAAAAAAAATTATATATATATATATATATATATATATATATATATATATATATATATCAACAACACAAGGCTGTGTGTTCGAAGGTAAGTGAGGGTGAAGTATCTTTTCTGAGTTGGATTGAATTATTATCAGTGCTTTATGCATTGCAGGAGAACAATTTTCACTTTGTTAGTGTACCACTGACCTGCTGAATGAAGTGTCATGTTTTATGCCGACGAGTCGGGTTCGTGATAAGTCATGCAAGAGAAATGTCTATTTGCCTATTTGTATCACATCAGACTTTTAAGACAGGGTTCGATTATGAGCCAAGTCAAATGAATACACTCACTTATAAAGACTATAATGGTATTACTCGGGATCTTTCCGATTAAAAAGTACTCACCCTGCCTAACATGCGCAGTACGATTCCACTATTTTTTCCTGTTGGATTTCAATATGAAGTTTGTGAGGCGTCAAATTTTTTGCATCGATCGCCAACTTTTCGCTGTAACTCTGACATTGCGTCCTGCTCCATCCAAAATCTTAATTCCGTGGACGTATCCTTGCGTGGAATAGTTGAGACGTCGCTGTAGAACTCTCTTGAACAAGTCCGCATTTGGCAAAAAACATACCCAAAGGTATAAAGGACCCAGTTCAAACCCATTATGTTCAGTTGCCATTTTGGAAGATTGTGGGGCATGGCAACTGTAGCTAAGTGGACGGAGCTGAAGATCGCCAGTCGGAAAGGTCCATTTGTAAACTAATTATGTACCATTTGATACCATGTACCATTTCTGTTTTTTTTAACTGGTGGCTAAAACCAAGCTCATTTGGACTTTCTGCCAGACTGAACATTTCTTCCTTCATTACACTAGTCATTTTATCAGTGGCTATCCGCTGCAATTGTGAGTTACTTAGTAATGATAACAGCCCATTTCTACCACTACAGTGTGCACTTACATTTGCAGTTAAATATTGCAAACAAATTAGATCTGACCCCTTTGAGTTTATCATTTGTCTTGCAGATGTCAGTGAAAATCTTCGAGTGTGGCAACAGTCAGTGTCCTGTCACATCAAAGAGGAAGAGGAGCGTGAAGAGGTACAATGCATCAAAGAGGAGGAGAAAGATTTCCTACACATGAAAGACAACAAGCACAAAATCATCCAGGTTCCATCAACTGGTATCCATTTGAAGAGTAAAGATCAAGGTCAAAGTGAGGAGATACGAGGGGTGGAGCCTCCAAGATGGAACAGCTCAAGAGATGGCGAGTGTAACAGTGGAGGATTACAAACAGACGGTCATGATGAAGATGATGAGCAGTCAAAAGGTGATTTGACATGTCACACTGCCAGTAATTGCTGGAAGTGTTCTCAGTGTAGGAAAGCTTTTGCTTGTATGAGGAATTTGAAACAACACATGAAAATACACACAGGAGAGAAGCCTTTTGCATGCTCAGTGTGTGGTCAAAGATTCACTCGGAAGGGATATTTAAAAATACACACAAGAACTCACACTGGTGAGAAACCTGTTTCTTGTTCAGTTTGTGGTCAAAGATTCACTACAAATGGATATTTAAAATTACACACAAGAATACACACTGGTGAGAAACCTTTTTCCTGCTCAGTTTGTGGCCAAAGATTTTCTCTGAAGGGAAATTTTAAAATACACACAAGAACACACACGGGTGAGAAACCTTTTTCTTGCTTAGTTTGCAGTCAAAAATTCTCTCGGAAGGGAACCTTAAAAATACACACAAGAACACACACTGGTGAGAAACCTTTTTCTTGTTCAGTTTGTGGTGAAACATTCCGTCTGAAGGAAAGCTTAAAAATACACACCAGAACACACACTGGAGAGGAACCTTTTTCCTGCTCAGTTTGTGGTCAAAGGTTTTCTCAGAAGGGAAATTTTAAAACACACACAAGAATACACACTGGTGAGAAACCTTTTTCCTGTTTATTTTGCAGTCAAAGATTCTCTCGGAAAGGAACCTTAAAAATACACACAAGAACACACACTGGTGAGAAACCTTTTTCCTGTTCAGTTTGTGGTGAAAGATTTCGTCTGAAGGAAAGCTTAAAAATACACACAAGAACACACACTGGAGAGGAACCTTTTTCCTGCTCAGTTTGTGGTCAAAGGTTTTCTCAGAAGGGAAATTTTAAAACACACACAAGAATCCACACTGGTGAGAAACCTTTTTCTTGCTCAGTTTGTGGGCAAAGATTCTCTCGGAAGGGGACGTTAAAAATACACATAAGAACACATACTGGAGAGAAACCTTTTTCGTGCTCAATTTGTGGTCGAAGATTCTCCATCAAGAGAAGCTTAAAAAGACACACAAGCACCCACACTGAAAAACCTTTTTCCTGCTAAGTTTGTGCTCAAAGATTCTCCTTTTAATTATCAGGCTCAGACACACAAGTGTGCTGGTGAGGATAGCAGTGATCAAGAAGGTTTGAATGCAGATATAAAGTTTTAAATAAGTAATTACTATGACTAGTAATACCATGAAAAGTAAGTACTGACTTGGAAAAATCAACGTTCTTCTCTCTTTGAGCTTGCTTTGTATTTCCTGCAATGTTTTAACTTTGAAGGTGAGGGGGTTGAACTTGACAACTACAAAATGTAAAATATGACTAATTACTAACACTTTATGGGATAGTGCCTACATTTTCACATACATGTGACTCCAGTAGTTTTTAATTTTAAATTTTTGTGATGAAAATGTTGCATTTGAAATTGAATTACTTCTTTCCCCATTGTTCCATGTACTGATGTCTTGGGGGGGAGAAAAACAAAATGAACCTGTTTGTGAAATATGGACCATGAAGACCCAAACTTCCTTTGCCCAATGTATGCATTTTGTCCGTTTTTGTGATGTCGGTATCAAAGAATTCATTGGTTGAAATAAAACTGTCAGGAAACTTGGACTTTGGCTCAAATCATTGTCTATGTGTGATCTTGAATGAAATACAAAACAATGAGGTTGACGTTATGTATTGAAACCATTTTCAGATTTGAACCTGTGGCTGTAAATAATGTAGACTTTTCGGACGGGGATGATGCGGAGTCTGTCGAGCGAGCTCCGGCAGCTGGGGCCGCGAGCGACCAAGCGAGCTCCGGCAGCTGGGGCCGCGAGCGACCAAGCGAGCTCCGGCAGCTGGGGCCGCGAGCGACCAAGCGAGCTCCGGCAGCTGGGGCCGCGAGCGACCAAGCGAGCTCCGGCAGCTGGGGCCGCGAGCGACCAAGCGAGCTCCGGCAGCTGGGGCCGCGAGCGACCAAGCGAGCTCCGGCAGCTGGGGCCGCGAGCGACCAAGCGAGCTCCGGCAGCTGGGGCCGCGAGCGAGCTCCGGAGGCCTTTGTTCGTCCAAGGAACCATCCGAAAATTCCACATTTAACAGTGGTATGTCATCGGATCAAACTGTCTTTCCATTTTTTTCCATTCTGTTCAACTTCTCCCTTACTAATCATTGCCAATTCCTGGTCATTTACGCTTTGCCTCTTCTACTCTACTTTCTCTCCCATTTTCTTCATTCATTAACTTTTCAAAGTATTCTTTCCATCGACTTAGCACACTACCACCAGTCAACATATTTCCATCGCTATCCTGAATCAACTTTACTTGCTGTACATCCCATCTCTATCTCTCTGTCTGGCTACCTGTAGAGATCCTTTTCTCCTTTTGTATCAAACCTGGTGTACATGTCATATGGCCCTTATTCAGCCTTCGCCACCTCTACTTTTACCCTACGACGCATCTCAATGTATTCCTTACGGCTCTCTTCAGTCTTTTCCGTGTCTCACTACTTCGTGAATCTCTTTCCTTGGATGACTTCCTGTATTTGCCACCACCAAGTCTCCTTCTCCCCTTTCTTACTAGAAAACACCCCAAGTACTCTCCTGCCTGCCTCTCTGAATACCTTGGCAGTAATATTCCAGTCTTCTGGGAGCTCCTCCTGTCCATCAAGAGCCTGTCTCACCTCTTTCTGGAAGGCCACACAACATTCTTCCTTTCTCATGGTGAATAGAAAAGTAAAACTCATCAGCATCCTGACACTTCTGCTGCAATTCTCCCCCAATAAAGTCATCTATAAACCATTATATAAGACATATTGTAAAGATGAAGGACAATGAGAGAAATAAAATGAAAACGTTTTGGGGATCCTAGCAAAGCATGCAATCCAACACGACATAATAATTCTCATACTGACCAAGATGATAAAAAGTAAAAGGTTGATATGATGTGTCACACTGAGAACAAGATGGAAATGTTCTTGAAGTGGGAAAACCTCCACTGTACTTGTAAGAGCAAATGGCACATGAGAATACACACTGGAGAGAAACCGTTTCCAAGCTCATTTTGTGGTCAAATATTCTCTCCTCGGTATAGAGCTCGTGCACGTGACATTCCGTTTTCACGGGGCCATATTGCTGGTCAAACAGAGGTGCTCGACACTGTGGGAGAAACTGAACCGGAGCAGAAGATTCACAATGCCCGAGACCTGTTGTGCTGTTGGTTGTCACAACATACGAGACAGATCTTTAAAGAGACCATTCTATAAAATACCAGCTGAAAAGACCAGAAAAGATCGATGGATGATGTCCAGCCAAATACGCACGCCTGTGTAGTGATCACTTCATTTCAGGTAGGAATTACTCTTCTGGACCTCAAATTATCAAAAAGTATTTATAATACCAAATTAACTCATTTGACAGCAATGTGTAAGTGAACTGAGAAATGATGTACTGGTACTAGTACTAGTATTATGGCTGATTTGTTTCTCACAGTTTACTCATGAGAGTGATTGCTTAATCCTGACTGAATACTGGTGAGAAGTCATGATATTCTTCTTGTGAGGTCTACTGGGAGGGTGGGGGTAGGTGGAGCGTCTTTGGAGGCTCAAACAGCAGAAAGCATGCAGTGGGAAGGAGTGATAGTTCAATGAGTCGAATCTATTGTGAACTTGTGAATTTGAAGCCAGGGAATACCAAGAACCACAATTATCTCAGGGGAAGGAATGGCAAAGAGGAATATGGTTTCACGCTGATTGCCAGAGATAAGGACAGTGATAAACACTGTTTGGTGGGTGACAGATGAGATGACCTTTTCTCAAAGGAAGTGGTCGGAATTTATGTATTTATCTGTGCAAGGGCACACTGCTCCATGTGGCTTGTTGGTCTAGAAGTGTGATTGTCACTTTTGTTGGGTTCAACATCCAGACGAGCCCAGCTATGCCATCAGTAGTTCCTCATTATGCTATAATATTACAAGTTGCTCATTTGCTCAAGGTGGGCCTTGTCGCAAGCAAAGGGGTCATTGAAGATTTCTGTGTTGGTTGAAGGCAAATGATTCTTATTTTGGGTGCCAGCCAAATGATAAATGTGATATGCATTTATCTCCTTTATTGAAAACACCTTGTTGCACATGTGACAAGGAATGAAGCCATCTGCTCTTTGTGGGTTCTTGTTCTTGGGGAACACTTCTCAAGGAGATCAGGACACCATGAGGTCCCAGGATTGAAATCTCTGATAAGATCTCTTTAGAAATTTCAACAGTTAGTCTGACAAGAGATCATGTTTTCCATTTATGCGCAACTTGTTCTTTCAGTATGCTTCTTGATTAATTATGGCTGTGAGAAGTGTAATTTTCAAGTCCCAGAGAAAAACTTGGGGGTCTCGTTGCAATGCCGTGGTTAGAGGAACATGTGAGACACTGAAGAAAATGATTTACAACAAATGTTTTCTTTAGTAGTTAGCATATTTCACAAGAACATTTGACCTTGCTCTAGCCATCATAGATTTCAAACATAGGATTATGGCACGGTGGTTCAGCTGGTAAAGCGCTGGCCTCACAGTTCTGAGGGCCCGGGTTCGATCCGCCTTTGTGGAGTTTGCATGTTCTTCCCATGCCTCCGGGCACTCTGATGTCCTGACAGCCATAAACATACATTACTTGGTGACTCTAAATTGCCCCTAGGTGTGATTGTGAGTGCAACTGTTTGTCTCCATGTGCCCTGCGATTGGCTGGCAACCAGTTCAGGGTGTACCCTGGCTCCTGCCCGATGACAGCTCCAGCACTCCGGTGGTGAGGATAACTGGCAAAGAAAAAGAATGGATATATATATATATATATATATATATATATATATATATATATATAGGCGGAGTTGCACAGTGACTCAGCTGGAAAGGGGCTCACAGTTCTGAGAACCTGGGTTAAATCCCGTTCCCGCCGTTGTGGAGTTTGCATGTTCTCCCCGTGCCTGGGTGTGTTTTCACTGGGCACTCTGGTTTCCTCCCACATCCCAAAAACATACAACATTAATTGGACACTCTAAATTGCTTCTCAGTGTGTTTTTGAGTACGGGTGTTTGTCTTGATGTGCCCTGCGATTGGCTGGAAACCAGTTCAGGGTGTACCCTGCCTCCTGCCCTTGACAGCTGGGATAGGCTCCGGCACTCCCGCGACCCGAGTGAGGATAAGTGGCTAAGAAAATGGATGGAATTATATACAAGCCCTTGCTCACACATAGTTCTGAAAGAAGTACCTGGCCCACATCATCAGTATGAAACCATGGAAACTTCGACTCAACTCAAGATTTACAAAGTAAGCAGAAAAACAAATAAAACAACTCCTTAACAAGCAAGCAAGAAAATAATGTAATAATGCAACGGACAATCCAAACAGCTGAAAGGATTATTGACATCACTCTACCCACTATTGAGGACTTGCACACAACGTGAACTCGGACCAGAGTAGTCAGGATCCTTTCAGACCCTCCACATCCTGGCCACCAGCTCTTCCAGCTACTTCCGTCGGGAAAGTGCTACAGATAAATGAACGTCTCAAGTAGCAGATATTCGAACAGTTTTTTCCCTCTGGCAATAAAATCAATTGGCAATTATTACTATTTTAATTATTGCTCAAATTGATTTATAATGCATTTGTTTGTTAGTCTTGCTCTGAATTTTTCTCCCTGTGAGCTGTGTGTGAGACTTAAAGAGTGACCCAGCAACACCTGGAGACGATGCCCCCCTGCTGACCTCAAGCAGATACTCGCGTGCACTGGGAAGCAATGTCTCCATTGTGACCTCAGCCCGATCCCCTGCTGACCTTAAGCAGATACTCCTCAACACTGCAAGGCAATGTTCCCCTTCCACCACATGTGGACACTCCCAAATGCCATAAACATGTCTTTAAACAATGCCCTGCTTTCTCTGGTGGGTCTATCAGGACACTTTTGCAACCTTGAAGAAACGTGTACCTTAGTGTTTATGTTGGGGCGGGTGTAGCCATCTGTTCCACCATTTGTACTGTGTGTACTGTGTAACCATGTAATGGCCCCGTCACACCATGACGTTCTGGTCAGCGTTCTATAGTGTTTGAGGAAACGTTGGGAGTCGCCCATAGTCGCTGGGATAGCGCCAGAAGAGCGTTGTTTGAACGCTAGTGAACGTCAATGATCACTGGGAATCGGCGGAGAACGCCGGTCCGGAAAAAAAGTTTTGAACATGCACAAAATTTCTCACCGAGACCAGCGTTCATTAACGTTTAATTTTAAACGGTGCAGAACGTTCAAGAACGTTCGTGGAACGTTTTACTAAGGTTCGCCGAGCGCTGCATGCGTTTGGCTTTCATTAGTCAGTCGTAACTCCAGCTTTACTTGGTTGTTACTTAATCGTTTGCTTTGCAGTGAACAACTCACTGGCGACCTGTCAACGACCACTGAACAATCCCCAAGCACACACAGCGTGTAACAAAAGTCAAACGGACGTCCTTTGGTGTCCATTGAGCGTCATTCATGCGTTTCCCGAACGTCCATGCATATGGGTATATAAACCGATGCTTTGCATTCTTACTTGCAGCGCTAGTTGCTGAAGTCCGCAACCCACCTTTTTGTCGTCTGGGTGTTATGATGCTGACTGTTCAAACTCACGAGAACAACTGAAGAGAGTATGGAATTTCCAACGTTTTCGTTCCCGTTCCACTGTAAAAATTACACGCCAGCAAAACGCTATTCTGTCGTTATTCACCCGCTTAGTCGCACGCTCAACACGCTTGTCTAACATTGACAAATCGCTCGTCGCGCGCCAGTGACACGTTAGTACAGGCTAATGGTTTTTAGGGGTATCTTATTCGGTCACTGTTACACGCTTCTCGTGCGTTAGACACACGTTAGTCATGCGTTAGACACACGTTAATCACACGCCAGATGTGTCATCCTCATTTGAGAATGCTGAAAAATAGAACAATTGAAATGTTAATAACCAGAACGTCATGGTGTGATGGGGCCATAACCTGAGAAAGCAATAAAAAGAGCTACAACGGCTTGGCTGACTCAGAAGGTGGTTTGGAGGTGTAGCTAGTCAGCCAAACCCGTTTTCCTCATGAGCCGATTAAAGACCTCTTCATTGTGCCTAATTAATTGCATATTTAGTCCACCGATTGGGTATCAAACCTGACAATTTATTTATTTATATTTTGATTTGTCACTTTAAACTGCCCCTTTTGTACAATTGACATTGTTAACACACTTGTCTACATGGATTTTACCGCGGCGGAGATGAGCCATCGCGGCTCATCGCAGCCGGCCGGTGTGGCTTATGACAGAGCCGAGCAGTGATGCTTTGTGTTCACAGTCGAGGCAGTGCACTTCATCCTCGCACTCGACTGAGTAAAGCATTCTCGGCTGGATTCTTCAGAGCCGCCCTCGTCGCAAAGCGCTTACACTCTCCCCTACCACTACTTTACAGTCAGTAATCTCCTTCAGATTACATCGTCTGCACACAATATCCACCTGCGTGCTTCTACCTCCGCTCTTGTAGGTCACTATATGTTCCTCCCTCTTCTGGAAATAAGTGTTCACTACAGCCATCTCCATCCTTTTTGCAAAGTCCACCACCATCTGTCCCTCAAAGTTCCTTTCCTGGATGCCGTACTTACCCATCACTTCTTCATTACCCCTGTTTCCTTTACCAATATGTCCATTACAATCTGCACCAATCACAACTCTCTCGCTGTCTGGGATGCTCAGAACTACTTCATCTAGTTCCTTCCAGAATTTCTCTTTCAACTGTATGTCACATCCTACCTGTGGGGCATAGCCACTAACCACATTATACATAACACCCTCAATTTCAAATTTTAGTCTCATCACTCGATCTGATACTCTTTTCACCTCCAAGACATTCTTAGCCAGCTCTTCCTTTAAAATAACCCCTACTCCATTTCCCTTCCCATCTACTCCGTGGTAGAATAATTTAAACCCTACTCCTAAACTTCTAGCCTTACTACCTCTCCACCTGCTCTCTTGCACAGTACATCAACCTTTCTCCTAATCGTCACGTCAACCAATTCCTGGGCTTTTCCTGTCATAGTCCCAACATTCAAAGTCCTTACACTCAGTTGTAGGATCTGTGCATTCCTCTTTTTCTTCTGACGATGGATCCGGTTTCCTCCTCTTCTTTGTCTTCAACCCACAGTAGCTGAATTTCCACCGACGCCCTGCAGGTTAGCAGTGCCGGTGGCGGGCGTTGTTAACCCGGGCCACGACCGATCCGGTATGGGATTCTTTAGATGAACGCTCATATTTGTTTGGTACAGTTTTTACGCTGGATGCCCTTCCTGACGCAACCCTCTGCATTTATCCGGGCTTGGGACCGGCCTACAGATTGCACTGGTTTGTGCCCCCATAGGGCTGCATTTTTTAACTGTAAACATGTAATCCACATAATCATATATAGCACATAATGCACAGAATTATTACAATATGCATAACAAGAGTAAATATTGACAGTTTGATATATCTGATTACAGAAGCATCAAGAACAGAAGCAGCTGAGACAGTTTTGGTTCTACAATCTTCGTCCACAGGAAAGACAGAAGAACAAAATGAAAACAAGTGAATTTACTGATAGTCCTTCATTTGACACATGTATTCGTGAATCTACTACACAAACTGACATGTATATGAATGAGCTTGATAGCATGTACAGAGAATGTCAGTCCCTGAGGAATGAAAATGTTTAAATGAAAATTTGTCAAATGTCAAATTTCACTGGATGGGGAAGCTGATGAGGAACTGATGACAAGAAAGTTACTATCTTTACTACAAAGGTTTGGTACGTGTGTGTAGTCTTAACTGTACTGTCATCAAACCAACCGAAACGCTAACTGATGTAAAAGCCCAGTGATTTAAAGTCCAGAGAACAGACATATTATAATTATAATTATAATTCGCACAATACAGATAAATATTTGATAGGAATTCCACCTCAGTGTGTGATAACTTTCATATCAAGGGGCTGTGGAGGGAGGGCTAGTGATAAATATAAAACTGAAAATTGTGGTTTTCTTCGTAATATTTTACCAAGTGATGTAGTCTTAGCAGATAGAGGTTTTGACCTGAAGGACACATTTGGATTAAAGTTAGAGTGCGTTCACTAAAGGGAAAAAGCAACTAGCTGCCAGAGATGTTGAAAACACCAGAAAAATAGCATCTCTAAGAATACATGGTGAAGGAGTTATAGGCGTGGCAAGACAGAAATATGATATTTTAGAATCTGTGATACCAATTGCATTGCTGCAGAATGATTCAAGCTGAGGCAAAATAGTAAATGTATCCTGATTTCTTGTAAACAGGTCCCTCTGGAGTGCCTTTTGATTGAATGTTATAGATTTGAAATATAGTTATATTAATGATTATCAAAATTAATAATATTGAAAGTGAAACAAAAACTTTTTTCTGATTTTATTAGCTTTTTCAAAATTAGTTAGATGCATAACAAATACTTGTGAATTTAGCATAGAAATCTATATGTAATTAAATGGAGTCATTATTACATCACGTTTGCAGCTTATGAAAATAAAAATTAAAACTATTACATACGGATCTATCTTCAATCTGGAATCAAGACGGTGTATAGAGCTTGTACACCTACGTCACAAAATCACGTGACTCATCATATTGCCGGTCAAACAAAGCATTTTTTTTTGCAAGTTAATTCCGTTGAGACGAAACGAAAATACGTTTTATAGCACGAAATCCAGAAATGCAGCCCTATGGGGGCACAAACCAGTGCAATCTGTAGGCCGGTCCCAAGCCCGGATAAATGCAGTGGGTTGCGTCAGGAAGGGCATCCGGCGTAAAAACTGTGCCAAACAAATATGAGCGTTCATCTAAAGAATTCCATACCGGATCGGTCGTGGCCCGGGTTAACAACGCCCGCCCCCGGCAATGCTAACCTGCAGGGCATCGGTGGAAATTCAGCTACTGTGGGTCGAAGACAAAGAAGAGGAGGAAACCGGATCCATCGTCAGAAGAAAAAGAGGAATGCACAGATCCTACAACTGAGTGTAGGGACTTTGAATGTTGGGACTATGACAGGAAAAGCCCAGGAATTGGTTGACGTGACGATTAGGAGAAAGGTTGATATTCTGTGCATCCAAGAGAGCAGGTGGAAAGGAAGTAAGGCTAGAAGTTTAGGAGTTGGGTTTAAATTATTCTACCACGGAGTAGATGGGAAGAGGAATGGAGTAGGGGTTATTTTAAAGGAAGAGCTGGCTAAGAATGTCTTGGAGGTGAAAAGAGTATCAGATCGAGTGATGAGACTAAAATTTGAAATTGAGGGTGTTATGTATAATGTGGTTAGCGGCTATGCCCCACAGGTAGGATGTGACCTAGAGCTGAAAGAGAAATTCTGGAAGGAACTAGATGAAGTAGTTCTGAGCATCCCAGACAGCGAGAGAGTTGTGATTGGTGCAGATTGTAATGGACATATTGGTAAAGGAAACAGGGGTGATGAAGAACTGATGGGTAAGTGCGGCATCCAGGAAAGGAACTTTGGGGGACAGATGGTGGTGGACTTTGCAAAAAGGATGGAGATGGCTGTAGTGAACACTTATTTCCAGAAGAGGGAGGAACATATAGTGACCTACAAGAGCGGAGGTAGAAGCACGCAGGTGGATTATATTTTGTGCAGACGATGTAATATGAAGGAGGTTACTGACTGTAAAGTAGTGGTAGGGGAGAGTGTAGCTCGACAGCATTGGATGGTAGTGTGTAGGATGACTCTGGTGGTGGGTAGGAAGATTAAGAAGACAAAGGTAGAGCAGAGAACCATGTGGTGGAAGCTGAGAAAGGAAGAATGTTGTGCGGCCTTTCGGAAAGAGGTAAGACAGGCTCTCGATGGAAAGCAAAAGCTCCCGGAAGACTGGACAACGACAGCCAACGTAATCAGAGAGACAGGCAGGAGAGTACTTGGTGTGTCTTTTGGTAAGAAAGGGGACAAGGAGACTTGGTGGTGGAACCCCAAAATACAAGGAGTCATACAAGGAAAGAGATTAGCGAAGAAGAAGTGGGATACTGAGAGGACTGAGGAGAGGCGAAAGGAGTACATCGAGATGGGACGTAGGGAAAAGGCAGAGGTGGCAAAGGCTAAACAAGAGGCATATGAAGACATGTACACCAGGTTGGACACGAAAGAAGGAGAAAAGGATCTCTACAGGTTGGCCAGACAGAGGAATAGAGATGGGAAAGATGTGCAGCAGGTAAGTGTGATTAAGGATATAGATGGAAATGTGTTGACTGGTGCCGGTAGTGTGCTAAATAGATGGAAAGAATACTTTGAGAAGTTGATGAATGAAGAAAATGAGAGAGAAGGAAGAGTTGAAGAGGCAAGTGTGAAGGACCAGGAAGTGGCAACGATTCCAAGGGGGAAGTCAGAAAGGCACTGCAAAGGATGAAAAATGGAAAGGCAGTTGGTCCTGATGACATACCGGTAGAGGTATGGAAGCAATTTGGAGAGATGGCTGTGGAGTTTTTTTTTACCAACTTATTCAACAGAATACTAGCGGGTGAAAAGATGCCTGAAGAATGGAGGAAAAGTGTTCTAGTTCCCATTTTTAAGAACAAAGGGGATGTTCAGAGCTGTGGGAACTATAGAGGAATAAAGTTGATGAGCCACACAATGAAGTTATGGGAAAGAGTAGTGGAGGCTAGACTCAGGACAGAAGTAAGTATCTGCGAGCAACAGTATGGTTTCATGCCTAGAAAGAGTACCACAGATGCATTATTTGCCTTGAGGATGCTAGTGGAAAAGTACAGAGAAGGTCAGAAGGAGCTACAGTATGTCTTTGTGGATCTAGAGAAGGCCTATGACAGAGTACCAAGAGAGGAACTGTGGTACTGCATGCGTAAGTCTGGTGTGGCAGAGAAGTATGTTAAAATAGTACAGGACATGTATGATGGTAGCAGAACAATGGTGAGGTGTGCCTTAGGTGTGACAGAAGAATTTAAGGTGGAGGTGGGACTGCATCAGGGATCAGCTGAGCCCCTTCCTGTTTGCAGTGGTAATGGATAGGCTGACAGATGAGGTTAGACTGGAATCCCCTTTGGACCATGATGTTCGCAGATGATATTGTGACATGCAGTGAAAGCAGGGAGCATGCAGAGGAACAATTAGAAAGATGGAGACATGTACTGGAAAGGAGAGGAATGAAGATTAGCCGAAGTAAAACAGAATATATGTGCGTGAATGAGAAAAGTGGAGGGGGAAGAGTGAGGCTACAGGGAGAAGAGATGGCGAGGGTGGACGACTTCAAATATTTCGGGTCAACAATCCAGAGCAATGGTGAGTGTGGTAAGGAAGTGAAGAAACGGGTCCAAGCAGGTTGGAACAGCTGGCGAAAGGTGTCTGGTGTCTTATGTGACAGAAGAGTCTCTGCTCGGATGAAGGGCAAAGTTTACAAAACAGTAGTGAGGCCGGCCATGATGTACGGATTAGAGACGGTGGCACTGAAGAAACAACAGGAAGCAGAACTGGAGGTGGCAGAAATGAAGATGTTGAGGTTCTCGCTCGGAGTGACCAGGTTGGATAGGATTAGAAATGAGCTCATTTGAGGGACAGCCAAAGTTGGATGTTTTGGAGACAAGATTCGAGAGAGCAGACTTCGATGGTTTGGACATGTTCAGAGGTGAGAGAGTGAGTATATTGGTAGAAGGATGCTGAGGATGGAGCTCCCAGGCAAATGAGCAAGAGGAAGACCAAAGAGAAGGTTTATGGATGTGGTGAGGAAGACATGAGGTCAGTTGGGGTTAGAGACGAAGATGCAGGAGATAGGCTAAGATGGCAAAAGATGACACGCTGTGGCGACCCCTAACGGGACAAGCCGAAAGGAAAAGAAGAAGATAGCACGACATCCAGAGTTTTATCTGATATCGTTAAATATTTAGGAGGTGATAATAAACGAAGGTATGTGGAAAAATGAGGGACACTTGGCATAGAGGACCCATATTTAGTGCCGAAGTCAATGTTTTCGTCGATAAGAAAGTGGAGAGTTAACCCGCTTCCGCTTGTCTTGGACAGTTAGATCTACACATGGATCTGGTGACTAAGTCGTCAAGATTTACACAGAAGAGTTTGAAAGTGTAGAAAAGTCTGGACGCATACAACTACTTCGTTGCTGGATCTGTTCTCAATCAGGAATAAATCCCACATAGTGACGGACCCACTTGGATTTTTTCAATACAAATACCAATATTTAAATAAGTGACCCCTGGTTTTACACAAACTTGCATTCATTAACTATGATTGGGAAAAAAAATGTAGGACAGGGAGTCACCGTCTCCGTACACAGAAGCATATTGCGGCCACATATTAACCTTTGTAAACCTCTCTGCCACAGATGTTTTTTTTAATACGCTTGGGATTATAAATATTTATTGATAATTTGAGATTGAGAAGAATAATTCCTACCTGAAATGAAATGATCACTACACAGGCGTGTGTATTTCATTGGATACCAACCATCGCATTTAATTGCCAAAATCCATCGATCTTTTCTGGTCTTTTCAGATGGTATGCTATAGAATTATCCCTTTGAATATCTGTCTCGTCTGTTGTAACAACCAACAGCATAACAGGTCTCTGGCAAATATTCTCCTCCGGTTGAATGTTTCCCACACTGTCGAGCAGCTCTGTTTGACCGGTAATATGGTGCAGTGAAAATGGTGACGTCACATGCACGAGCTCTATCCATAAATGTGTAACAATATTTACTGTCGCAGTGAGAACAATGGATCCAGCTTCTTGTATAAAGGTGACCATGAACTTGTTTACAAAATCCATGGTGAAGTATTTGGATGCATCCAGACTTTTGTCGGCTTTTTAATTCCACCCCGCTGTATGGGGAAGGATTATGTATAATATAGTCTTATATGTTTGGATAACAGATGAATAATTAGGTTGCTCCCTATTGACTTGATTTTGTCCACACAAGGGGCCTTTAACTCTTGATCCAGATGTTTGGTCTTGTCAGACAAAGAAAATTCATCACGGCATTCACATGTGCTCTCCATTGTGTAGAAAAAAGAAAAGAAACCGTACAATAACAATCAAAACCCACGCTAGCGCGTCTGGATTGTGTCAAGTAAGTTGCCATGCCATGTATAGCAATGGAGCACATTGATACTGATTGGCTTGTGTGGCTTGGGTTCATGTGTTGATCTGAGCCCAAGAACCAACTCTCAAATTGAACACTTGATGTCGCCAAACCAATTTATACTTGACTGGGTCACCAGCACAGCAAAGGTCTCTCTAATAAACATAGCCTTCCCGCATAGCATCTCACCGCATTACATACATATACCAGTCAGTAACCTTAAAAACCCAATTGTTTTCATATCTTTGTATTCACATCTTTGTTTTTGACATAAAGATATAAACAAGATGCATTTCAGCACCTGTTCACACCCCGCGGTTTGCAACGGCGGCGCAAAGCTGCCTGCAAGTGACAGGATGCAGCATCGCTGGGTTGCCAAACAGGAAGCCTGTGACACCCTTGAGTTACCATACAGGATGTTTGCAAGCAACTGATCATAATTTTTTATTACTGTTTTTCCATTCAACCTCTAGTGAAGAATGTGATGCTTTGAAACTGCTTTGTGAAAAGAATATAACCTGTGTATGACTGTCTCTCTCAGACAAGGCAACACACGATGTGCGACCAACGAGAACGAGCCTGATGAATGCATGAGAGAATTGTATTCACAAGAATGTTGATACACTTACTGCTATTGCTTAAGAACTAGAGTGAAATTAAAAGCAAGATAGTGGTTATATCTACAGGAAGCACCTGTTGGCCGTTGATGTAAAGGGAAGTGACAGTTGAGTTTGGGGGCGCCTCCCCCTATTTTGAGTGAGCTAAGAGGGGCGTGACAAGACAACCCAGGGATGGCAAAAGGGGCCTGATAGAATAACAAAGGGGGTCCTTCCCACTGGGCGTATAAGGAGCCAAAACCTACCAGAATGTTCCACCCAAAAGCTATAAAAACCTTGGATTCCGAAGTCCGAGGCTCTTTGTTCATTTCATGCTGACAAGGAGACGGGCCTTTCTGCAGGGAGTAATAGTCGTGTGGCAAGCGGGCGGGGAGAAGTCTTTGAGCTTGGGATGCTTATTTTTGACCTCTTCATTTAGGATTGGGCCCGAATCAAACAACTACTATAATAAGGTAATGGCAGGGTAATACCAGCGATATTACGTGGTTACCTAAGAAGGGCAAGTTGGCTTGACAATTTAGCCTTAATCCTAAAATTCCTTATTACTAAATTAGGCTCCGAGCTTCGTAGGACTTGATCACCCCTAAAGGGCTCACTCAAAATTTTATACTTTCCCAAATTTCTACTGCTATGGAATGCTTTTAACCTTACTTCATTTTTATTACTTTTTACTACTTTTATCATTTATCTCATCCTACTTACCATCAGTATCATCATATTAATCATTTTTCCTTTTATTGATTTATGTTCAATTAACATCGAATTTGCCTTAACATTGCAATCGTAACCCCGCGACTGGCGGGAGTAACTGTCGAGTAATGAATGTTATGTGAACAATTTTTATCATTTCATCAAATACTTGAACTTCCATTTTCATCTATCATTGTCATTCTTAAATGAGTTGTCTCATTTTTACCATTCAACCTCAATAAAGATCGATCATCAACGACATTAACATCTAGTCGTAAATTCTATTTTAATCAGTCACCCATTGATAAACTCCGGCTTAATATAAAAACAAATCCGTACGATCCTAACAAGGATTGTTAAATTTACTAGGTTAATGACAAGTGCAATCGATTCATGAGAGATGAAGCTGCTTTAAAAGCGGAGCGATCACTGTCACCCTTTTACTCTGTAAGGTTACTCGATCAGGATTGATAGGTGAGAGCAGGCCGGATTGGCTCTGCAAAACTAAAGGCAGTTAGTTCACCTAGGCGAATTCATCTCGACACCGACTTAAGAAGCTCCCGTCCCCCTGCACGCACAGCGTTAGTCGGCTGGGGTAAAGGGGTAGCTTAACCCTTTAACTGGAGAGTCGGTCAGGACATTTCTCCAGATTAGTCCTGCGGATAAGCGGAATCTGACAATTGAGTAGAGTCGAAGTTTCCATAGTTTCATACAGATGATGTGGGCCAGGTACTTGTTTCAGAATTATGTGTGAGCAAGGGCTTATATATAATTCCATCCATTTTTTTAGCCACTTATCCTCACTAGGGTCACGGGAGAGCTGGAGCCGATTAGAGCTGTCAACGGGCAGGAGGCAGGGTACACCCTGAACTGGTTGCTCGCTAACTGCAGGGCACATCGAGACAAACTGTGCACTCACAATCACACCCAAGGGCAATTTAGTGTCCAATTATTGTTGCATGTTTTTGGGATGTGGATGGAAACCAGAGCACCTGGAGAAAACCAATGCATGGGGAGAAAATGCAAACCCCACATAGGTGGAGGCGGGACCGAACCCGGATCTTCAGAACGGTGAGGCCAACACTTTACAGCTCCTCACTGTGCCGCCTAATATTAATCAGAGAATCTTTGACCAAAAACTGTGTCTTCTCATGTGGCATTTGCCTTTACAAGCAAAAGTTTTCCCACACTGAGAACAATTCCACCGTTTATCTGTGTGACATCATATTTTCCAACTCAATACATCACTATTTTATCATTATCTGATTATGATCCTCCACGGTGCCCAGCTTTGCAGCTTTTCCACATCCACCTTGTTGCTTGGGCCATGTTTTGCTTTAAAGGGCTACTGTCATGAAATGGATGATTTTTAGTATGTTATTAATGAAAAAAACGGCAGCCAATACGGGCCCATGCGTTTTTTCACCACAAAACATGATTTTGACGTACACAGCTTTTTGTAACTCCCGCCATGAAAATCCTCTCGAGTGATTTGTTTTCAAGAAGATGGTTCAAAACAAAGTGACGTAAAGCACTGTGGCTCTGAAGAACCCCGCCAAGTATGCAACACTCAGGCGCGTGCGTGCAGTAAAGCGCCCCAGCTCAACGGTGGCTCATCTCCGCCGCGGAAGTGGATCAGATGGGGATGCGGTCTGGCCGTGATCACATATCATCTGAATATGGCTCGAAACAATAGTGTAAAATTACCCTGAGGGCTTGAAACAATAGTGTAATATTGTCCCGGTAACTTCACTCAGTCATGTGATGTTCTCTTCTTTGAAAAGAGCTTCCATGTCAGAAGGGACGTGTTCGTCTCCCATAGTTAGGGTCCACCGCGTGTTTTCATTGGCGAATGTCCGGGTGACGTCACGTACAGAGGATGCAGCCAATGGCGACCACTTGGATGTCATAGAATGACACTTCTGCAACTTTGCGCACGGATGACCCGCTCTCTGCTCACATTTATTTTGTCGTATAGATATTGAAGTGAATAATGATATATGTATTTATCATTACAATATCTATTTTAGAATGTTTATAGGGATGACACCTGGGCTTTAAGGTGTGAGCATTTCTTTTTGGAGTTTTTCCGATGGATAAAAAACATTTCAATCATTTTTAAATGGGGGAAATGGATTCGATACATAAATAAAGTCAACCTCATTGTTTTAGGGGCAATATTTCATTCAAGATCACAAATACACAAAAATGTCAGCCAAAACTCCAAGTTTTATTTCAATCAATGAATTCTTTGATACCAACATCACAAAAACAGACAAAATGAATACATTGCTCAAAGGAAGTATGGGTCTTCAGTGTCCATATTTCACAAACAGGTTCATTTTGTTTTAATCTCCCCCATCAACACATCAGTACATAGAACAATTGAGAAAGAATTAATTCAATTTCAAACGCGACATTTTCATCATAAAAATTGAAAATGAAAACCTACTGGCATTGGTGGTATGGGAAAATGTAGGCACTATCCCAGAAAGTGTTCATAATTCGTCAGATTACACATTTTGTAGCTGTAAAGTGTTAATCCCCTCCACTTCAAAATGAAAACTTTTCAGAAATTAAAAAACTAAATCAAATCAAAAAATCAAAAAATCAAAAACAACTCAAGGTTGTACACATAAGAATGTTGAGTTTCCCAAGTCAGTAACATAGTAACTACCATAATTTCTCGAGTATAATGTGTCCTGAAGTATAATGCCCACCCCCAAAATTGACCTAAAAATCAGGAAAACCCTTCTATTTTCTAGAAATTACAGTACTTTTTTTTTTTTAGATCGTCACAAACACATATGCATGAGAACCTTTATGGTCACTGCTATTCTCACCATCACACTTGTGTGTCTGAGCCTGATATTTATAAGAGAATCTTTGACCACAAACTTGGCAGGAAAAAGGTTTCTCACCAGTGTGTGTTCTTTTGTGACTATTTAAGTGTCCCTTCTGAATAAATCTTTGACCACAAACTGAGCAGGAAAAAGGTTTCTCACCAGTGTGCGTTCTTTTGTGACTATTTAAGTGTACCTTCTGAATAAATCTTTGACCACAAACTAAGCAGGAAAAAGGTTTCTCTCCAGTGTGGGTTCTTGTGTGGATTTTTAAATCTCCCTTTCGAGTGAATCTTTGACCACAAAATGAGCAGGAAAAAGGCTTCTCACCTGTATGTGTTCTTGTGTGTATTTTTAAGGTTCCATTCCGTGAGAATCTCTGACCACAAACTGAGCATGAAAAAGGTTTCTCACCTGTGTGTATTTTCATATGTCGTTTCAAATTGCTCATAGAAGCAAAAGCTTTCCTACACTGAGAACATTTCCAGCATTTGCTGGCAGTGTGACATGTCAAATCACCATCAGATTGTTCATCATTATCATCATCACGACCGTCTGTTTGTAATCCTCCACTGTTGCACTTTCCATCACTTGAGCTGTTCCTGCTTCGAGGCTCCGCCCCTCGCCTCTCCTCACTTTGACCTTCATCTTCACTCTTCAAATGGACACCAGTGGATGGAACCTGGATGATTTCCTCCTGCTCTTCCTCTTTCAAGAGTAAAAACTCTTCCTCCTCCTCTTTGATGCATTGAACCTCTTCACCCCCCTCCTCTTCTTTGATGTGATGGGACACTGACTCCCGCTGCTCTGCTGAATGAAGATTTTCACTGATCTCTGCAAGGCAAATGACAAACACAAAGGGGTCAGATCTAATTTGTTTGCAATATTTACTGTAACTGCAAATTTAACTGCACAATGTTGTAGTAGAAAGTAACTCACAATTGAGATAGCAACAAAACTTATATATTGATGGAGGACAAATGGTCTCGGTTTTAGCCACCAGTAAAAAAAAAATAAGAACTGACATGCAGGAGTTTACATGGTCCGTAATTCCTTTACAAATGGTCTTATTTTGCTCAGTACAATGAAATTATCAATCATTTTCAACACTGCCAATCAGTATTGTCAATTATTAATTGCACTTAAAACATTCCTTTTTCATCACCAAAATTGAGCCCTCTTGCCAGAAGTGGAAACCAAAATCACTGCATAGCTGGAGTGGAAAAAGCAATTCACTCAAGTGGCAGTATTCGCTCATATTTTCTATATAGTCACTGTCATGTGAAATTTGACCAGTTTTCAGGGGAAAACAAAAATCAAGCTCGAGCTTCATTGCTTTGTTCAAGATGGTGTGATACTTGACTTTGCTTTCCTCCATCCATTTGGTTCCCTTTATCCAAGACCGAGTATCTGCGTTTTCCTCTCAAAAGAAAAATATTATAATAATATAGTTCTTAGAAATTATGAATTTTATTTTAATGACCAATCTGAGGATTGACACAAACAAATAATGGTGACGGACCATTCTTTTTGATTCAAGATTTGTACAACTTTTCAAGTCTGCAGTCTTTGTCAACATGATCAATGACCACATCTATTTGTGTACCCTCGCTACAACCCGGTGCACCTTCTGCAGCCTTGCTATTAAAATATTTTGTGTGTGTGGGTGTAATTTTTACAGTGGAGTAAGGTTTTTTTTTTTTTTATACAATGTATGAATGGGCATTGGGTTCTGCATCCTGATTTGCTCAGGGAAGCTGTGCATCGCGTAATGCATTCCGATTGCCTCAGGAACTGTAGACCATTGTCAACTGCTCATAGTATTAGACTGCCGCGCAGGGGGCCACCAGCACTATGCCAACAGCACACATGAAACGCATCACATCCACAAGCCAAGAAGAGATAGTGAAGGGCAGGCACCACGTCTTCTGATTGTCTAATCGCAGCAAAGAAAAAAAAAAAGAGGGGACATACAGGGTGCCCTGCTGCCCATTAGGAAAAAAAAAACTTAATGCGACATGAAAGCGTGTGTATATGCGTGCTTACTTTTGAAATATGGGTGCTCACGAGCCCTTCGGCACTGCCTGGCAGCTTCAGTTCTCAAATATAATCGAAGGTGACATGTCTGTTTTTAAGACTATTCTTGTCCAGAAGAAAAAAAAAAGCGCCAATAACGACCTGTAACTATAGGAAAACGCTTATCCTGGAATAAAGTGGGGGAAAATGGATGCAATGATGTTGAGATATTTATTTCTTGAATATTTTGAATATCTCGGGTTTCATTCTCGAATACATTTTTTTTTTTTTTTAAACGACCAAGGTTTAAACTTTTGAGTGTTTAATCGAGCAGTCACCTTATCGTGGTGGAGGGGTTTGTGTGTCCGGCTGACCCTAGGAGCTAAATTGCCTGGGGGCTTCATGTCCCTGGTAGGGTTATCATGGCAAAAAGATCCTAGGTGAGGGACCAAACAAAGTATGACTCCAAAACCCCTTTGACAAGTTCAAATATTGGAGCTCGGTTTGCCTTGACCAGACACGGGTCACTGGGGCCCCCCTCTGGAGCCAGGCCTGGAGTTGGGGCTCGAAGGCGAGCGCTTGGTGGGGCTGGGCCAGGCATAGCCTGAAAGGGTAACATGGGTCTCCCTTCCCATGGGCTCACCCCCTGTGAGAGGGGCCATAGAGGTTGGGTGCGAAGTAGCCACAATTGGGGACCTTTGCGATCCGATCGCCGGCCACAGAAACTAGGTCTATGGACATGGAATGTCATCTTTTAGGCAGGGACGGAGCCCGAGGTGGTGCGTGCAGTTCAGAAGTTGCGACTAGATGTAGTCTGACTCTCCTCTACGCACTGCTTGGGCTCTGATACCAGTCCTCTTGAGAGGGGTTGGACTCTGTTCCACACTGGAGTTGCCCACGGTGAGAGCCGCCAAGCAGGTGTGGGTATACTCATTGCTCCCTGGCTCGGGACCTGTACGTTGTGGTCTGTTCCAACTATAGGGGGAATCACACTCCACAGTCTATAGGTCTATTCAGAGGTGATGGAGAGGAGGGTCTGTCAGGATGTTAAATCTCAGATTCAGGAGGAACAATGTGGTTTTCATCCTTGCGGTGGAAGACTGGAATAGCTCTACACCTTCGGCAGGGTCCTCGAGGGTGGATGGGAGTTTGACCAACCAGTCTACATGCGTTTTGTAGATTTGGAGAAGGCATTCGACTGTGTCCCTTGGTGAGAGGTTCTTAGGGAGCACATAAGGTATACAAATCATATACTACTTGTAGGTTCCTAAACAGGCTATTCTTGACACATGATTCCTTCGTTATTTGCACCAAAAAGGGGAAACAAAAGTAATCCATGACGCAGGTGTTTGTTCAAAGAGAACGTTTACCCCAATTCAAACAACAAAAATAAAGTAAATAAAATTGTTTCCAGATCGAATGGGCACAGAATATCCAGGTCAAAAAACAAACATACAAAGAAAATGATGAGGATTGGGGATGGTGATGGATGTTAATGATGATGATGGTCAAAAATGATTTCGTCCAACCGTCCATATTTCCACTGTGCGTCTTTTTCCGTCAACCTTCGTTCTCCTTCCGGTTCATTATGTCATCACAACGTATCAACTATGTAGCAAACCTCAAATCCTCATTTTAAATACCACAGAATGCATATAATACACAGTTTGTGAATACTCGATATTACATAATTAAAATTTAGCTGAAATTATTTCACTAATTATTCTGACTTAAAATATTTGAAGAACAGAAATTCTATTTCAGCTCTTACATTACCGGCCCCTAATAGCTACCAGTGGACAAGAAAAGACAATAAACGGGCGCAAAACTAAATACAATTGAAGAAGACAAAGCTTCGATACTGGCCGACAAAGCTCTTTTCTCTCTCTTCTCTTCTCTCTTAGTTTTGACTTTCACTTGACGAACAAACCCGTTCTTGTCCGGGTAAGTTGCCACAATCTTTCCAAGTGGCCAGGAATTTCTGGATGATCTATCATCCACAACAAGCACCACATCACCAAGACAAAGATTTCTTTCTTACACCAACGTTTCCAGAAAACTTCAGCCAAGATCATGTACTTTACAATCTCTTTTTCAGCTTTCTGTAAATCTTGACAAGTTAAGTGTCCTCCTTTGGAAGCTGTTTCAAAATCATGTAGTCTGTCCTCAGTATTTGCTGTATTTGGTTCCTTCACATTTGTTTTCATACCAGTCAGAGAGTTCCAAAATTGTTGCAATTCTGTTGGCCACAAAAGTTTTGAATTGTGCACTTTGGCTGTTCAAGTACTTATGCGCAGCCATGCTATTTGTCCCAAAAACAGAAGCATACATTTCCAACTCTAGCTCGTTTTTCAAACGCTTATCCATTTTAACAGCAACTGTACCTGCAGTTAACTCCATTTGTGGTATTGTTTGAAACTTCAACGGTGCAATTCTTGCTTTTGCCATCATCAGAGGAGCTTGAGTTTCAATGTGTGCATTACGAAACAGTAAATAGCTTGCTGTTCCATACAAGTCTTCCCTCACATCCGAAAAATGATGCAACTGTGCAAAAACTATTGAGCCAAACTGCTTTGTCTTGATGCATCTATTGATTCCAAATTTCTTAAGTTGCTGCAGACCTGAGATCCATTTTTCCCAATCTTTGATGACAGGCTCATCACATCTGAGCCTTAATCTACATAAGTTCTCAAGAATTCTTTCACCAGGCAATATTACTAGAGAGAGGAAGGCCAGAGGGTCATAAATGGAACTGACAAGGGACAGCAGCCCTTTTCTAATGTATGGTCACACTTTGAAGTTGATTTTGAATCTGAACTGATCTGACTGTGTGCACCATTGGATCCCAAGAGCTCTTTCAATCGGTAAACTGTCTTTACTCAAGTCTAGATCATGAAATCCATCTGTTCTTTCCACTTCTGGAAACGAATTTAACATTATTCTACTGTTGCTTGACCATCTTGGTACCCTAAATCCACCCTTGGCCAACATCCCTTTTAAGTCTACACAAAGACTAACTGCTGTTTCTTCATTGTGAACTGACTTGAGGCAGTCAACAACGTAAAAAAGTTTCTTTGACTGTCTTGGCAGCTTCTTGACCAAATTCTTTTTAAAAATCCAGTGCACATTTCTCCAGCGCAAAATTTGCAACCCTCGGGGATGCCGTTGCCTCAAAAATGTGACATCTTATATTCCATTAGCTCCTGTTTGTGGTTTTCCTCAGGCCACCAGAGAAATCTAAGAAGATCTGTATCTTCCTTGCTGACTCGGACCTGATAAAACATTGCTTAAATGTCAGCAAGTACAGCTATGTCCTCCTGCCTAAATCGGATATGAACCCTCACAAGGGAACTTGTCAGGTCTGGCCCTTGTAAGAGTTGCTGGTTCAGGGACAGACCTTGAAAGCTGGACGCACAATCAAAGACTACTCGGAGCTTCTGCTTCACAGGATGGCTAAATTTGTGGTGTGGCAGATACCACGCCTGTCCTTCTGTTACTTCAGATTTGGTTTTAAACTCCACTGCATAGCCTTTGTTGAACAAGCTGTCCATGAACACAACATATTCTCTGTGAAACTTAGCATCTCTTGTCAATCTTCTCTTCAAATTTAATGCACGTTGCTCAGCGACTGACCTGTTGTTTGGCAGATGAAGTGACTTGTTTTTTGCAGGTAAACATACACTGTAATGATCATCTGAAAGCTTGGCGGAGTGAGAAACAATTTGGATGAAGTGATGATCATCCTTCGACTACTCGTTTTTCTCATTTTGTCCAGCATCAGGAAAGTCGTGCTAAACTGCATTTGCCAGAACTCTTCTAGTGTTGTCACTGATATTTGGTTTACAGAGACTTCTGCTAATTTGTTTACCTACATGTCATTTCCACCTTTTAGTGTTCCATTTATTGTCCAGCCGAGTATCGTCCTCACTGCATAAGGTCCATCATCCACAGTACTGATAACTTGTAGTGGTTCCATTGCTTTGGGAGTGTTTGCGCCAATGAGTAGTCCAATGTCTGCTTGGAGTGAGGGAAACTTCACCTCCTTGAGGTGAGGCCAACAATTAACATCCCTTTGACAAGGAATATTGTCTTTGGTAACAGGAATGTTTCTTTGTGAAAACACTTCAGGTAATTGGATAAACTGATCTTCATCAAGGCACCAAAGAATTCTTTTTAGCATTTGCTTGGCTTTTAACATAACTAACTGAGCGTTCCAGATGCAAACAGCTTTTGACTAAGTCATGTGGTGGTCCACTTGTGTATTGCGGAAGAAACTTTAATAAATCAAGATTATCACGTGTTCGGCCTTCTACTCCATGTTCCATTGATCTAATAAAGGATTTATATTCAGGAGGATCACCTGTAAATATTGCAATCTTGAGATCAGGGAGTAAAAATGCATGGTGGTTTTTTGCAAGATATTCAGTTACACAAATTTGTTAAGAGATGGTCTTACATAAACTCTCAAGCACTCATTCTTTCTCACAGTCCACCTTTGGTTGTGACACACTCCCTTTAATCAATACTGGCTGATCGTTGAGCTGGTTGGATGAAATTGAGCTACATTGCTGTGGCTTTGAGCCAACATTTTCTGCGTCATCAATTTATTCATCTACCTGCTCTTCTTCATCAAATATTCTCATTTCTGTGTGTGTGTGTTCATAATTTTGTAAAACTTCCACTCGCGCATCAGCTGCTGCGAGAGCAGTCCACATTGCATGCATCTCTTTTCAAGCCTTTAAAGCCATTTTTCCTTTTCTATAGCCATCTTCTCTTCCAAGGCTACAGCCTTTGCTTTTAATGATGCACATTACATTTCTGCCTTTATTCTGATATATGAAACTCCAGACAACAAACTTCCACAATGTGATCCTTTCTTACGTATTCGTTTAGTAGACCTGGATAAATTGGACCTGCTATCATCGTGTGTAATCTGTATATCCCAATCCTCTGCTTGCTCACATGTCAAGACATCCTTCATCCATTTTTCACATTTCCAGAAAAAATCATTTGTTTATTTACGTTTGGGCTCAAATCAGTTTTGCTGGTCATTCAAAAATTCCTCCTCATCCATAAATTGCATAAATTGCAGAATTAAGCGAACACAATCTCCTACTACATAAGGTTGAAATCCACACGCCTTCTATCCTGAACAGTGTTGACATTTGAATCATCTTCCATAAGATGCTTGATTTTTCTTATCAATGTAGTTAACTGGGATAACGTCTGCTACCGTGCATGCAACTGTCTCGCTTTGCGCTCTTCCACAGCCTTCTCATTTACTTTGTTTTCCAACATTTTTTTCATCCATTATGAACGCCTTTTTTTTTTTCAAACTGAGCAAAAGGGTAAAGCACAATTACAGGAAGTCGTCCAAGGAAAGAGATTAGCGAGGAAGAATTGGGACACAGAGAGGACTGAGGAGAGGCGGAAGGAATACATTGAGATGCGTCGTAGGGCAAAGGCAGAGGTGGCGAAGGCTAAACAAGAGGCATATGAAGACATGTACACCAGGTTGGACACGAAAGAAGGAGAAAAGGATCTCTCCAGGTTGGCCAGACAGAGAGATAGAGATGGGAAGGATGTGCAGCAAGTAAAGGTGATTAAGGATAGCGATGGAAATATGTTGACTGGTGCCAGTAGTGTGCTAAGTAGATGGAAAGAGTACTTTGAGAAGTTAATGAATGAAGTAAATGGGAAAGAAGGAAGAGTAGAAGAGAGGCAAGCGTGAATGACCAGGAAGTGGCAATGATTAGTAAGGGGGAAGTTAGAAAAGCACTGAACAGAAAGAAAAATGGAAAGACAGTTGGTCCTGATGACATACCGGTAGAGATATGGAAGCAATTTGGAGAGATGGCTGTGGAGTTTTTGACCAACTTATTCAGCAGAATACTGGCGAGAGAGAAGATGCCTAAAGAATGGAGGAAAAGTGTACGAGTTCCCATTTTTAAGAACAAAGGCAATGTTCAGAGCCGTGGAAACTATAGAGGAATAAAGATGATGAGCCACACAATGAAGTTATGGGAAAGAGTAGTGGAGGCTAGACTCAGAACAAAAGTAAGTATCTCCGTGCAACAGTATGGGTTCATGCCTAGAAAGGGTACCACAGATGCATTATTTGCCTTCGGGATGCTCGTGGAAAAGTACAGAGAAGATCAGAAGGAGCATTGTATCTTTGTCGACCTAGAGAAAGCCTATGACAGAGTACCAAGAGAGGAACTGTGGGACTGCATGCGGAAGTCTGGTGTGGCGGAGAAATATGTTAGAATAGAACAGGACATGTATGAGGGGAGCAGAATAGCGGTGAGGTGTGCCATTGGTGTGTCAGAAGAATTTAAGGTGGGGGTGGGACTGCATCAGGGATCTGCGCTGAGCCCCTTCATGTTTGTGGTAGTAATGGATAGCCTGACAGATGAGGTTAGACTGGAATCCCCTTGGACTATGATGTTCATAGATGATATTGTGATCTGCAGTGAAAGCAAGGAGCAGGCGGAGGAACAATTGGAAAAATGGAGGCACGCACTGGAATGGAGAGGAATGAAGATTAGCTGAAGTAAAACAGAATACATGGGCGTGAATGAGAGGAGTGGAGGGGGAAGAGTGAAGCTCCAGGGAAAATCCAAACAGATATTCTATCACTGATGACCACGTGATGACCACCTCAGACATTCAGCCAGATTTCAACACCTGGATGATTCTCACTTTAGAGGTAAAATGAAGAGGAAACAAGTTACAAGTTTCAGTGTTTATTGACATCGAACAAATTCAAAATAAATTGCCCTGATGTGATTATTGTTTAAGAGTATTACTTCTACAAGAGCATTTTCTTATTTGACATCGGACTTATTTGATATTTAAATTTAGTGGAATGACAAACGTCTGTAGTTACGAAAAAACAGGTTGCAAAACGCCTCCTCTGACAAATATTGTCTCTTGTTACGAAGGAAATTCATTATAGAAAAGGAAAAAATGGGCGCTGGATTCCCCAAATTCCAACAAACGTAAACATTCTATATCTTGATTTGTGTGGCGCCATAGAGCTGCTCTCATATTGGCTATCACGTTGTATCTTCCTGTCATCCCATTGACTCGGAGGGACATCAATCTTTACCCATGATCCAGAATCCCTCCATCTATCCAGTTTTGAGCTGCTTATCCTTACAAGGGTTGCGCAAGTGCCAGAGCCTATCTGCCCAGTTTTTGTGGATTACGTCTATATTTGGCATATTATTTCACAGATGACTTATTTGACCTATTTCTATCAATATTGACAAAATACTTTTACTCCAATTACCAGTACAATCTATTCAAAATATAGAATTTAATGTTATCGTTCCAAATGGTGCAGCCCTCTGACACAATCATATTATACACACACACACACACACAGTCACTCACATTTGAAAATTTACAGGTGTGGTCAGTCATGCTCGCAGAGAAAGTTATGGGTGTGATTAGCGATGGACTCTCAAGACCTTAAAATAACTTACTAGAGTAATAGAACGTAACTGTAAATTAAAAATAAAATAAACAAATACATAACTAAAATAGAAAACAAAAATTTCAAACTCAGAAATGTTAATGTCCAATTTCAACTGATATTAGTAGAATATGATAGAAAACAGTATTGAAAATAATGAAAGTGGAGTTCAACATAATTGGCGTTAGTGGCAGCAAGCAAGCGATACATTGTAACAAACATTCCTGTCGGCAATCGTGATGGATTGTTATGATCTATTGTAATTTATGGCGGTATCTATTGTCAATCCATTAATGATAGCTAGCAGTAGATGAGCTATATTTTCCTAAAGCATGTAGAGGGGAAAAGTTTTCAACTTCAAGATAACGGGTACCATGGGGAAAATGACCATTAGAATTTAGATTAAAGTAAATCACAATCTCTAACGTATTACAGTTAGCGGAGCGGGGGGATGCACGCATGCTATGCCGCAACTACCTTAAATAGGAGGCCGGTTTGCTAGAACGCGCCCTTATGTGCATGCGCTTGACGTATTGGCCACACTTGAATCAAGCGACATGGTGGATGATAGTCGATAGTCCTTTTTTTTTTTTTTTTTGGGGCACACCGTCACACGATCAACAAAACTGCATCGCGATCGATGCAATGACCACCCCCTGGTGTAACTGAATTTCCTTTGACACGGCTCATTATGTTCATGACTTTCGACGGAAATGCGCTCATAGTACGTGAAGCAGCTCAGAAACATGCGCTTGTGGACATGCTCAGTACGGTTAACTTGCATTTCTTGATTGTTAAGACTGATTGTTTAGAAGCAGGCTTGTTTAGTTAATGTTTATGAAATAAACACGTAAATTAATGTCATGAAAACACTAAATAAGCGACGTCTTTCAATATCTAATTTTTTCTACTCGTAACAAATTTTATGCCCGTGATTTTTCGTGCTCGAGCGTGCAGATTCTGGAGTGCGAAGTCGCGCTCGTCAAATGTGAGTGACTAACTAAACCAAGCCAACTATGAACTATAAATTTGAAAGATCGCTTGCAACTTTGTTTCATTTTTTTTTTAACCCACAATGATATCCCCGTCTGTTTTTCTTGGTGTAAAACTGAATTATTGCTTCCAGAATATCTTGAGCAATGGATGTTGAAAGCTGAATGAAGCTACCAAACAGTTTAAAGGTTTGTTATGTTGCCTCTTATATTCAAAATACAGAATTCGTTTTTTGTGCATTGTATTGTCTGTGCTTTCATCTTCGATCAGGAAGTACCAATGTGGGATTTTAACATTAGACACCATGTCATCCTGTACTTTCTACTTTGGCTTCAGACGAGACCTTTTTTATTCCCAAAAAAAGGGAAAATAGCATCCAGTTTCACCACTTTTTCTTCTATTATTCACATATCCCGACATTCATTAAAGCAACAGCACTTCTTTTTTTTTTTTTTTTTCTTTTACCATTATTATCGAGAGTAAACACAAGCAGCATGTCTAACTCTCTTTGCTCTACGTAGCCCAGACTGTGTGGGTGGACGGTGTGTACCCCTTTAAGAGCCGAAGGGGGGGCGGAGTGAGATAAACAGCAGGAGACCGTGTAAGGCTGTGGTTCACTGCGCTGGATTGGTTTTCATATGCGCTGAGAATGTCTATGTATTTCTACTCATAAATTTTTCGTGCTCGACTGTGCAGATTTCCGAGCGCGCTCGTCAATTGTGAGTGACTGCATATATGTATATATATATATATATATATATATATATATATACACACACATATATTCATATACACACACACACACACATATTCATACACACACACACACGCATATATATATATATATATATATATATACACATATATATATATATATGTGTGTCTCAATTTTCCAAGCTGCTTATCCTCACAAGGGTCCCGGGAGGGTTGCCTGTCCCCTCTGACTTCGAGCTAAAGGTGGCCCACATCCTTACCTGGTCCCCAGTCAGTCACAGGGCGGCACGTGAATAATTTTATTTATAATCCATCATAAAATGGGGCCCATAAATAAGAATATCATTCAAATTAGAATGCACACGACAAGAGAACAAACCTGCTCTGCGTAGAACAATTCTCGGCTCCAGTTTGAGCACAGTGTCCAGTAGTTGACATTGTGGCTCCTCCTCTTTTTTTGGTCCACGAACTTCTTCCTTGCACTCTCCAGTCCTTCTTGCACACATTTTCACATTTTCTGCGCTACATAAGAGGGATAAGCAAACCAAGGACATCAAACATCTTAATTCCATCAAGATTCAGATTTTGACATTGTAAGTTAAACAGTACATTGGTGAAAATGGCAAAGCACAAAAAGTAAAAAAAAGGAAACCGCAAAAGATAAAGAAGACAGCTATTTTTGTCTACTCAAGGAAGGACAGTTTGTGATGAAACAAACTTACAACAAAAGCACTCAGAATCCATCCATCCAATTTCTGAACCGCTTATCCTCAGAAAGGTCTCAGGACTGCCGGAGACTTTGCCAGCTATGTTCGCACAGGAGGCGGTAAACCCTGTACGGCGAACAACAACAACGCCGCGGCCCCCGCCAACCGGCAATGACGCCGCGGCCGCGTACACTGACACATTTAGCTCTCTGACTTACGTACTATAATAAGTTATTATGATACGGCTCTTTTGTTACGTTCTTAAGAGGGGGATTACATCATCGGACGTGGACGGAGCTTTTTATGATTGCTGGTTTCGGAGTTGTTCGAGTTTGGTGATTGTACGTCTAGTTAGCTCGTGTTACACGCTCTTTGTACTTCCATTTTATTGTTTTGTGTTGTATTGTATGTGATTAAATTGTCTTAAATGCAATACAGGTGCTTTGTTATGTTGCTGTTTTGACCAAGGGGATTTATTCTAAATTCCCACGTAATATATGCAATTAACTGAAACAAATTAGTCCCCCACAATAGCTCTTTACACACCTACCTGTCATTTACAACCCACAAAGCTCTCGTCCTTTGCCCCTGTGCAATCAGATTTTCACGACGAACTGGGTGTTTTGGAAAAAGTGAATCCATCCTCCTGAGTGTCCCACCAAAATCCAGGAACATGACGAGCCGGCGTTTTGGGTAACACGATGAAAAAAAAAACAAGTAATTTTTCACCGGCACAATAGGGCTAAACCAATATAAACACTCAATCCTGCTACTGCAAAAAACGCCACTTCCTGGTCCTTCTCCAAAACAAATGCCTCAAGAGCATTTTTATGACGGGAGTTGCAAAAATCCATATACGACAACATCCTGACGTGTGGTGAAAAAATGGATGGATCCATTCCAGCTGACTATTTTTTGCTTAAAAACATACTAAAAGTTATGCTTTACGTGTCAGTTTACCGTTTAGTAGCCTAGTAAACTATTGCTGCCACTCTTTCTCACGGTTAAATGTAAACATATCATCCTGTCCAGTCATGCTCTCAAGTTTTGGTGTGGGGAAGAGACTTGACTGTCTTATTGTAATGTTGATTTTACCTTAAGAATACAGAGCAGTGAATTCAAACTATGAGTCAAGGCACATATTTTACAATTGATAAAAATGTCACGACACCAACAAAAAAAGAATGTAATTAAATAGTAGATCATTAATTGCTTTATGAATGTACTGCAATCAAATATATTATTAGTTCTGTCAGTAACCTTACCTCACTGGCATAAATTAATTTACAAAGATGTATTTTTCTACTGTAAATATATATTTTTTGTTTAATTATGTTCTCATATTTTGACTGTAGTTATGTAGTGGGGGGGTCACGTGATTCACTAACAACAATAAGTTATAAGGGCGCGTTTCTTTTCTGTTCTGTTGCATTATGGGATGTATGGTGATACCGGAAACACTGTCACTCTGTTCATTGTATTTGTCTATGGCATAAATAAATATATCCATGTATATAAAGAGACGGCGTCAAATATTTTCCCTCGAACTTTGGAAGAACCTAGAAGTACAGGTGCAACAGGTTATGGGCCCAGGTGCGGCACAAGTGGAGGAAAAGGCCAGGGATTGGTTTTCGACGCCTAAGAAAAGAACTACGAACTGTGGCAGGTAAAATTTTTCGTTCACCTAGGAATCAATTGCTTGAAGGATACGATCCTTTCCACCGAAGACCGGACCCAGAGTTGAACGCAGACTGCTTCACGGAGCTGATCCATTTCCTCGCCGACACTAGCCTAGCGCTGGTTACGAGGGAGGCGGCAGACGACGGTGAAAAGGCTCTTCAAATATTACGAAGACATTACGCAAGTCAGGGCAAACCCAGAATTGACCCCTCCGTAGAAATTGCGTAGGCCGCGTCGCTGACCAATCAGAGGCCAGAGATGTCCCTAAACCACGCCCCTTGTTGTCGTCCGCCATAACCTCTGACAAAGTCGCATGGTTCAGTAGAGCTTTTGTTTGCGTTTTATCACATCTTAGGGATCCTTAACAATAGATATGGTTAAGAGGTGTAGTCACGGCCTTTGTAATAGTGACGACAGGTATCCTGATAGGCTAGTTGGTGGAGTTCAATTTGTACCCTTTCCAAAACCGAAGACCGAGTACGAAAAATGTCTTCGATGGATCAAACTTTGTGGAAGACCACATGATCAACTGAATCCATCTAAAATCAACCGGAACAGATATGTTTGCACGAAGGTAAGCCCTATTTTTGATTTTCAATACATGTCTCATATAAATGAATTAGCAGTTCTTCACTTGCATAACATAGCTACGTGTGAATGATTAACACACTTGATCTGTGTTGAGCGATACTTTGCGAGGACCTGACTGCACAAACGTGTCTCTTTGTTGGCGGCTAGCGAGCTAAGCTAAACCGGACTAGCAGTCCTAAAAGCCTTTGACGTGCACCAAGACACCAAGACTTAAGGAAGGATGTTTGAGGACACTAAAGTAGTGATTGTCGTACTCGGTCGGGACTTACGCACGTTCGGCACTAATTCAAGAATAATTATTGAGGGGAGCGTGTGACGTTACACAAACAAAATGAGAGAAACAACTCGTAAATCAAGCTTCGCCTTCTTCTTCTTTTCCTTCATACGGCGGTTCACAAACGGCTATTCAGATACATATACAGATTCTGCCCACAAGTGTGATAGGTAACACGAAAATAGGAAACTGTCAATGACGAATTCGTCTTTGGGTTATAACATATTATATTATGTGGCTTCTCGGTGTTCCTCTGACTCTGGAAAGATCTCGCGCTAATATCAATGGTTTCTCCGTCGATATGCATGGAAATACAATTGAAATACCCCTCGTTGAAATATTTGAAGCCCTGCTGTCTGCTCTTCAACGATATTTCACTATTCGGTAAGAATGCGAGTGAAAAATCACCTGGTAAATCAGAAAATTTCACTCTTGACTTTTCTTCCTGCGACGCCATTTTGTCTAATGTTTGTCTGAGGTTAGCAACAGTGGGGTGACGTGACTTCAGGAGGCGTGGTTAAGTGCCCTGTACGGAGGGGTCAAGTATTGCCCCATACACCGAGCTAACTTCCCTAAAGAAAGAGTCTGAAGAAACTATAACAGACTATATTATTCGTGCTGAAAAAACTGTTACCTTCTTGAGAAGTGCAAAGGAGGAAATTAGTGATGGACTGGTAATAGCCATGATACTGAAGGGTCTTCCAGAATCATACAAACCTTTTGCCATTCACACAACACAGAGTGATGATGAATTAACGTTCACACAGTTCAAAACTAAGCTGCTAAGTTACGAGGAAACTGAAAAGTTTGACACTCTAACCTAAAATGGACAATGTAATGAAAGTGGAGGTGACCTGCTACAGATGTGGAAACCGTGGCCACATATCCAGAGACTGTCAGCCAAAAGGAACGCTAAAGTGGTTTCACTATCACAGAAGCTCTTCACACAATGATGATACATGCAAAAGAAAATCCAAGCACAAAGATGATACCAAACAAACTGCAGAAAGAGAACAGAAACATGAAGAGGAAGACATATTTTCAAGGTCAGTCAGCAGTATCTCCCAGATAACATTGAAAAAAAATGGAACGATGATAGATTGTGGTGCTACATCACACATTATGAATGAGATCCACAAATTCACAAGATTTGATGAAACGTTGAATCCAGAAAAACACTACATGCAACTCGCCGATGGAAGCAGGAGAAACAACGTGGCATTAAAACGTGGTGATGCTGAAGTAGTTCTTCAGGACATTAAAGGAAGAAATATTGATATCACACTGAAGAAAGCATTATTTATCCCAACTTACCCCCAGAGCATAGTCTCAGTGAAAGCAGCCATGACTGACGGAGCCAAAGTGATCTTTCAAGATGGAGGAAATGAACTTATCACCAAAGATGGAACTCTATTCTGCATCGAGGAACACAAGAGACTGTACTACGTAAAAACACCAAATATCCAGCAGCAAGGTGTTGATGACTGTAAATGATATCCTGCGCAGAGACAAAGTAAGTCGAACTTGTGATGTTAAAACATGGCACGAGATATTGGGACACTGCAATGTGGATGAGCTATTAAAATTACCAAATGTCGTAGATGGTATGAAAATGACAGGTAACACAAAAATATACTGTAATGTTTGTACACAGCGAAAATTTACCAACAACAGAAACAGGAAAGCTGATCCAAAAGCTATTGCGCCTCTTGAATTGATACATACAGATTTGTCTGGCCCCATCGAGCCGACCAGTCAAGATGGTTATAGACATGCCATTTTATTTACAGAGGATGTTTCAGGGGCAATATCTGTTTATTTCCTTAAAAATGAGAATGATGCTACATTAGCGACAGAAAAATTTCTTGCACACAGTGCACCATTTAGCAATGTAAAATGCATTAGGTCTGATAAGGGTAATGAATATACAGGCAATACCTTTCAGTCACTATTGAGAGAAAAAGGCATAAGACATGAGACATCGTCTCCACATTCCCCTCATCAAAATGGAACTGATGAAAGACAGTGGGGAACACTTTTTGAGATGGGAAGGTGCTTGCTACTCGAAAAGGGATTACCAAAAGGTAGTATGGCCTTATTCCGTTCAAAATGCAGCTCATATTCGGAAGAGATGTTACAATAACAGGACCAAAAATACCCATATTTTTTTATGATGGGAAGAAAGCCAGACCTCTCCAAAATGTGGGTGTTTGGGTCAGAGTGCTACGCATACAAACATAACCAAAAGAAATTGGACACCAGATGTGACAAAGGAATATTTGTTGGGTATAGTAGAAACAGCCCCGCTTACCTGGTGTATAATGCACAAACAGGGAAAGTGTCAAAACAGACTGGTAAAATTTGTCAAAAAGACCAGTGCTGAACAACCAGGGTTTATACTCACTCTGACCAAAAAAATTGAAGGGCTTTTTAGGGGCATTCTTAGGGGGCGGCACGAAAATTTTAGGGCCGACACGAAAATTTTAGGGCCATCGTGGCAAATCAGGAATAAGGAAAAAAGACTCACCCAATGGTGCCATCAACCATGCTTGGTTCATCAAAGGTTCCAGTACCTGTGACAGTGATCACCTGTCGCCCCTTTGGTAGTTCTCATTGATATGACCATTGCCAATCTCTTCACATAATTACTTCGCATAACAGTCTCCAGAAAAACTGATTCTAACTACAATTGCAGCGATATACACATATTTACAAATGTCTTCTACTGATGTCTATCTCAGCACCCCTACTCTAGCTCCTTGAGCCTACCCAGTGCCTCCTCTATTTGTTGCTGCAGAGGTGCCAAAGTGGCTCTCTTGTCCTTTGCTCTGCCTCTGAGTGCATCGGCCTCGGTGATAAACCTCAGATTCCTCTTTCCTTCTTCCTCCTCACACAGCCTGTCAGCCTTCTCAATAAGCGTAGATATGTCAGTCTCTATTCTGTCTTTTTTGGCTTTGAGGCTGTCTATCTCTGCCTTAGCTGCCTTCCTCTTCTCTGCCTGTTTTGATGCATACTTCTTCTTCTTTTCCTCCTCTAGATGCTGGAAGTAAATACTTCTGGCAGAAGATACAGCGACCAACAGCTCCTTTGTGATAGGCACCATGTCAGGCCCTCCATATTGCTGGACCACCTCAGCAGCTCATCCTAAATTTCTGCTTTACATGGTCAGTTGCAATGCCAGATTTCAGAAGCAGTCTCTCAGCAGCAAAGCCTATGCCTACTTTTGATAAATCCACCCAGTGTGACTCGTCACCTACATTTATCTTGACAAGGCCGGTGAGGGAGGCTGCCTTTTCTTTAACGACTTCAGGCTTGATGAACTATTCCATCAGAGTCTTGATGAGAGTGCCCATGTCCTTTGCGATGAGGGAAGCATAGGCTTGTCAGTCTGGTACAATTTCAAGAATGGTTCCACCAGCCTGGCGCACATAAGGAAGAAGTGAAGCTTGGAAACAAAGATGGGGTCCTGTTTTGCTTTCTGAACAACAGTGAAGGAGCTGTTGGTTGGGCAGGTCACCTTCTTCGTCCTTGCTGCCTCGCAATAATCTCGTACGTGTGGCATCAGGGTGATGGCTCTCTCTGCCACATTAATGTTTTCAAGCCCTCTGTGCTTGCAGAACATGAGAGGGAGAGTGTTGGATCCAATGACTTGTTTAAAGTCCTCGCACCTAGCAGGTGCATCGCGAAACAAGTTGTATAGGCTAGACAGAAAATCTTCCACCCCCCTTCCAGCTGCCTCGTAGCCGCATCGAAATGCATTATGGAGGATGTGTAGACCGCAGCTTCCAGTCTGCAGCATGCGGCGGGTGTTCATCTTTTCTATTTGCTCTTGAATAGATTTGTACAGCTTCCAATTAACATTGGGGCCATCCATTGAGAGCTGGAGCAGCATTTGGTGACCAAAGTCACACACGATAGGGACCAGACGTTCCTGAAGATCAGTTGCTGCTGAATGTCCCAGGCATTCAGAGATGAGGTAGCAAGTGCAGACCCGGTCATCCATCCACAATCGCACAGGAAAGTCCAGCTGCTTCTCTTGCATCTCATGATTTAGAGACTCATCAAAGAGGAGGACATACTCTGATCCAGCCTTCACTTTCTGCCTCAGTAGAGATGATAAGTGGGCAGTGATGCCAAATGTAGTCAGGTACGAAGTCTTCCTTTCCCCACAGTGGTAGTTTTTAGCAATCTCACTGTCTGTAAACATGACTGGAAACAGTTTAGAATCATTTTCACAAGATTTGTAACTGTAATGGCTGCAAATCACTTTTAAATTCCACACGATCTCTGCCTTAAAAGAGTCCGTTTTCGTGTATTGAACTAATTTCATAAAGCCTGACTTCTGGCTGGTTGAACTCGATGACTGGACAACTGTAGGTGCGCATGCACTGCCAGTACCACTGCCTGAAGTTGATGCTTCACTATCTTGATATTTTGACAGAAACAGATTCATACTAACAGAAGATGAGACAGTGTTCGCCAAATCAGCGTGTCTCCTGTTTTTCCGGTGCGACTCCAGTGCTTTGACGCCCATCTTTCCAAGCTGGTTTGCACAGACAGTAGAACATCTTTTGGATCTCGATGATCCCAGCTCCCAAACTCTTTACTTTCAACCCAAGCATCTTGAAAAATGCACTTCCCCATGATACAAGTTGGATCGTTCAAAGAACTACGCTACGTCGTAACAAGGACGAAGTGAAATGCCTACTCACGGAAGCAAACAATGGAATATCGACGACAAGATGGCGACTAGTTGTGAACACAGAGTGACTTCCGTTGACAATTTCCGGCTGCTTTGGACGCCAGATGGATCTCTATTTTTTTTTTTTTTTTTAGGGAGAATTTCGGGGGTAGAGGTCCTCCCTTTGATTTTTTTAATTTAAGGCCTTTTTAAGAGCTTGACCGGTTTTCTGTGAATTTTAAGGACTTTTAGGGCCCCCTAAATGCACCCTCAGAAATTTAGGGATTTTTAGGGACTTTTGGGGCCGCGTGCGAACCCTGACAACAGACACAAACAAATGAAGAAGATGATTCAGAAATTCAAAGTAACAGACGAAGAAACTGTAATCACGAGGAAAGGACAGAACACCAATCCCTAAATAAAAATGAAGTGTTAGTAAATATGTGCAACTATTTGAAACGGCAGAAAATGGATGTGGTGAAAATGAAAACAGTGCAGATATAGAATCTAAAGATGATCAGAAACATCGCTAACCAAGAAGGGAGAGAAAAGCTCTAACAGACCTTAAAGACAATTATGTAACTCACACAAATATTGATTATTGCTTCAGGTCTGTGTGTGGAGTCCCCCAAACTTACTGTGAAGCCCGGTCATCACCTGAGGCCTCCAGATGGGAAAATGCTACGACGGAAGAACTCTGCTCACTTAAAGAAAATGAAACATTTGATTTGACTCCTTTATCTGAAGGCCACAAGGCAGTCGGAGGAAAATGGTTATATGCCATCAAAGAATGCACTAAAGGGGGTAAAATCTTTAAAGCTAGATATATAGCTAAAGGTTATAGTTAAACAGAGGGTATCGATTATCACGAATCATTTGCCCCGACAGCAAACATTACATCAGTACGAGCGTTGATGCAGATAGCTGTACAAAATGAGCTCAGTGTCTAACAAATGGATGTTAAAACAGGATATTTACATGCACCTATTGAGGAAGAGATTTTCTTAGAGCAACCAGAAGGTTTTAAAATGACATCTGAGACAGGAGAGAAGCTGGTGTACAAATGAAAACGATCCCTTTATGGCTTAAAACAATCTGGGAGAAATTGGTATCAGCTTCTACATGATCACCTGGTAAAAGATAACTTTATAAGAAATCTATCTGACCACTGTGTACATAGAAAACATTTTGAAGATGATGTGATCTTGGTGATCATTTGGGTAGATGATCCAATAATTGCAGCAAGCCCCGTAGCTCAGTGGTTAGAGCACTGGTTTGGTAAACCAGGGGTTGTGGGTTCGTATCCCACTGGGGCCTCCGCTCCCTGAGAAGGGTTGCGTAAAAATTGTGCCAAACATATATGTGCATTCATCTGAGATGACACGCTGTGGCGACCCTGAAAGCGACAAGCCGAAAGAAACCATCTAATAACTGCAACAATGACATCCTAAACAAATTCAAAGACACAATGAAGTCCAGATTCAATATGAAGGATTCAGGAGAAATATCATACTACTTGGTTATTGATTTTGAACAAGATGGTGAAGAAATCAAAACGAGTCAGAAAAACTACATCTTAAAATGCTTGAAAGGTTGGAATGTCAAATTGTACGCCATGTGAACCAAAACCAGAAACTCATGAGATACAAATGAAGTTGTGAATCCCAAAGAGTAACGTGAAATTGTTGGAAGTTTGATTTATGCCATGACCTGTACCAGGTTAGACATTAGCTGGATAGTAAGCAAACTGTCACAAACTCTGGCGAAACCAAAAGCAGAAATCTTAGTATCTGCCAAACATTTTTTGAGGTTCTTGAATGGTACAAGTGACTATGAGCTGTGTTTCAAGGAAAATAAGGAGGATTTAAACTTAACGGCCTTAATGGCCAGTGACTCTGATAGGGCATCTTCAGTTGAAGCTCAATGAACCACAACAGGGTACTGCTTCAATCCAACAATACTGGGTCCTGCAATCTCATGGAAGTCAAAGAAGCAACCAACGGTTGTTCTCTGAACTTGTTCGGCAGAATATATTGCATTGGCTTCTATTACTCAAGAAAGCATTTACCTTGCTCAGTTGATAAATGGGGTGGATAAAATGCAGAGTTGTACTACGATTCATGGTGACAACCAGGGTGCTACAGCACTGTGCAAAAAGCCAGTGAATAGACAGAGGTCTAAACAGATTGATGTGAAATACCACTTTATAAGAGACATACTAAAAAAAAGGGGAAAATAAATGTTGTTTTTGTGTTCATCAGAAGAAATGCCAGCAGATATGTTGACAAAGTCTGTTGCAAAGCCAAAAATACTGAAGTTCAAAAAATGTTTCTTTGGAAAGTGAGCATATGGTTTCTGGGGATGAACAAGTGGGGGTGTTAAATTATGTGCTCATATTTTGACACTACTTATGTAGGGGGAGGGAGGGGGCACGTGATTCACTATCACCAATAAGTTGTAAGGGCACATTTCTTTTCTGTTCTGTTCTGTTGTATTATGGGATGCATAGTGATACCGGAAACACTGTCACTCTGTTCACTGTGTGTGTCTGTGGCATAAATAAATATATCCACATATACAAAGAAAGACGGTGTCAAGGATTTTCCCTCTAACTATTGAAGAACCTGGAAGTACAAGTGCAGCATTTTTTGATTGATTTAGTCTACAAGTATATCCTGTATAGTAAATGAACAGGTCATTTAAATGTAGTCATTGCTTCATCTTTTGATCGGATCTTTTTTTATTTTAACTCCCTGATCGTGTTCAACCTAATTTTTCATTAGAAAATCGACACAGGCAGGAGGAGAATATCATGCAAACGCTACACTGCCAAGGAAGGGATTTGAACCTGTCTTCAGAACTGTGTGGCAGACGCGCTAACCAAATTACGATAAGGGTTACCTTATCCCTTAACCCTAACATAAATAAACAACTCAGACAATAGAGAACATTTTACTCTCAGACAACGTCGAAAGAATGTAGTTGTTGGTGTGTTTTTTAAGCACACTTAAGTGACAGTCTTGTCAATCCTTACCAGTCGGTGACGGAAAAAAGAAGACTTTATTTCTGGATTGAGTTCTGATGAGAAGTGTTGTTCACAAACGCGTCTCTTTGTTAGCAAACTAAGCTAGCCCGAGAAGCTTCAAAGTGCGCGAGACGACTCCAACCGGACACGAAGATTGCATGAATAAATTTTGCTCCACTAGAGTAGTGATCTGGGGCGTCCGCGACAAGAATTCACAACATTCAGTCCAAATTCAGTAAGATTTACGAAAACCGATCGAGTCTCCAACCGCTTGGCGAGAAGGAAAAATAAATCCCTGATCCCTTGCGCCACAAACATTTAAGGCAACAGATCACCGCTGCCGCCCTTTCAAAACAAAAGTCTATCTTTTGACTCATGGCGGAGGTGCAGTAAGAGAGAACCACTCAGGAAGTCATCCCGCAGGATTGTCAATGTTGAACAATACTACCAAACAGGCTGAAGAATTTGCGTTCACTGACTCCTACACGAACTCAGGCCGAAGGGGTGAGAGAACTAAATCCTCACAACAAGACCCTAACCCTATCAAGACGGTCTTGAAACGTTTATTTAGGATAAACGTTTGTTGTTTTTTTTGGGTTTTTTTTTTTGCCAATCCATTAGAGTTTGCTGTTGGTTTAATTTTGGGAATTCACAGAATAGGAGCTGCCAAGTGTCAGGAATTTCACTTATCGACTACCCCCGCCCCCCCAAAAAAATTTGGTAATTTGCGCCACAAATTTACACTTACATAAACATAAACAAATAACTTAAATAATCGTGTTAAATAATCAATTTAGGTCTGAATTGACAATACAGTCTGTGCCTCAACATCAACACTAGTAACAATATATCCACTTCTCTAAAGACTCTGAAGTGACAGAATGATAGACAGATGGGTGCCGATTGTACTCCATTATGCCAGCTCTCTCCCTGGATTAATGCAGGGGAGTTGCGTCAGGAAGGGCATCTGGTGTTCATCCATTGGCTGGCAACCAACCAATAATTAAAAAGTGCGTAAACAAAGGCCCCCGGAGCTCCGGGCTGGCAGCCACGGATGGTTTTTCGGACGGGAATGACGTGGAGTCTGACGAGCGAGGTCCGGCGGCGGGCCGCAAGCCGAGCTTCCAGGCGGCGGGGGCCGTTAGCCCCAGACCCCAAAGCTAGGCTAAAGGCCTCCGCTGCCGGAGAAGCTCAGGTAGGCCAAATGCCCGAAGGTCGCGGCCCGCCTTCGGGCATTTGGCAAAAAACATACCCCAATATTATCTGGAATACGCAATAATCGACTTTAAACATGTTATGTTCAATCGCCATTTTGAAAGCTTGTGGGAGATGGCTAAGGGGGCAGAGTTTAAGGTTGCCATCGGAAAGGTCCATTTCATGTTTTACAGTTTCTATTTGTTGACTTTGATGCTTTGCCATTTTCACTTAGGTGTAAAAAAAAAAAAAAATGCATGTGGTTCCGATTTCTCTACCGACCCTAAAAATTGCCGGTGACACTAACATTTTTACACCACGTAATATGCCAGCGGCGTGGTTCTCCATGGCCACGTGTGTGAACTGCTGCGGACGCACAGAAATAAGTCTGTGGTGCGTGGCAGCATGGCCATGCCATTTGCTCGTGCGCCCTGCTGCACCCCGTTGCATCCTGATTACATTTCTTTAAGCCTTTTTTTTTCATGCCACTTGTTGCCAGATGCTGCAAGAGGTGGGTGATGAAGACTGAGGGGAGGCTGTGCTTAGCTATTGCTAAGGAAGTACAATGATGCCTCGGTTCTCGACCATAATCGGTTCCAGCAAATGGTTAGAAAAGCGAATTGTTTGAAAACCGAATCAAAGTTTCTCATTACAATGAAAGGAAAAAGAAATAATGTGTTACAAGTATAAAAAAGTTAAGCATTTTAAAGCATTTTTCTAGCCTTTCCTGAGGATAAACTGCATAGTAGAAATACATGTATAGTTTAAACACTTTATATAAAATAATTTAAGAAATATATTTAGTTTTGCTTAAAATGTATGGTTTAGTAGTAAAGTACTCTTGGCTGGGAGTGCATTTCCGTATCGTAATGACTCTGCCCCCAGCCTTCTAAACACTTTTTATTTACAAAAGTGCAGAATAACCTTAAACAAACAATAATGGGGGAAAGCATTTTAATTTTTTACAAAAAGTAACACAAAAACATTCATAACTCGAGTTAAACAAAACAAAAATGCAGAAATGCTTCAACAACTGTATAAATAGTAGTACTACTAATATAGTAGAAATACATGTATAGGTTAAACACTTTATATAAAATAATTTAAGAAATATATTTGGTTTTGCTTAAAATGTATGCTTTAGTAGTAAAGTACTCTTGGCTGGGAGTGCATTCCCATGTCGTAATGACTCTGCCCCCAGCCTTCTAAACATTTTTTATTCACAAAAGTGCAGAATAACCTTAACGAAACAATAATGAGGGGGGGGCATTTTTTTATTTTTTTACAAAAAGTCACACAAAACCATTCATAACTCGAGTTAAACAAAACAAAAATGCAGAAATGCTTCAACAACTGAATGTATCAAATGTCTTCAGGGGTGGTGATGCGCCCACTTTTAACAAAAAACAAATCTAATGTCATTTGTTTCTGCTGTCTCTTCAGAACATTTCTGAAGTGGCTCATCACCACATCATTAAAATTTTGGAGTCCTCTGCTACATTCAGATTTATTGGGGTAATGAAGTCCGACGAAATTATGGATTTCGTTCCACTTGGCACAGATGGCTTTGATGTCAACACTTGGGAGTCACTCCCGAGACATGTCTGAGTACAGTGGCTAGACAATAATAAAGCCTGTCGTGGGTGGGTCTGCTGCTTGCACCGCACGCATCATGTAATTTTGATTTATTATTATATTATACATATTAAGGCCCTGTAGCTCAGTGGTTAGAGCACTGGTTTGATAAACCAGGGGTTGTGGGTTCGTATCCCACTGGGGGCCTCCACTCCCTGAGAAGGGTTGCGTCAGGAAGGGCATCCGGCGTAAAAATTGTGCCAAACATATGTGCATTCATCTGAGATGACACGCTGTGGCGACCCTGAAAGGGACAAGCCGAAAGAAACTTACTTACTTATTATATTGTTATTTTTCGGTGGCGTTTGGAATTCACAACAAAGTGCGTCGTGGGTCAGCTGGTCTGGCCGTGCACAATATGTTATTTTCGTTTTTTTTCAGCAGCGTTCAAGTACCGATTTTCGTTTGAAAACAAGGAAAAAAAAGTCTAAATTTTAATTCAAAAACAGATTTTTTTAGAAAAGGGGGAAGATCGAAAACCAAGGCTTTACTGGATGTGCTTGTAGCCCTTGCTCGTGGTAAATTCCTCCTCGGCTTCCTCTCCTTTCTGCTCTTTTGAAGTTAATAAAATACGCCATGCCTTTTCCCTTAATGAACATTGGGCTGATATTAAGCCTCCGTTAATTCGAATCCTCGAGCCATGATGTAAGGAAGTAATCTTTCCATCTCAGCAGCGATCGAAGGACATTGCTTCTTTTTTTTCTTCACGAAAATGTTGCTACGTGATCACTGACACAGGGGCGAAACCCTTCATGTGCACTAAATACAGGCTTTGTCCTTAATGATTACCATGGTCGACCGACTGAAGGCCAAGTCTTTACAAATGTTCATCTGTTACTCCTTCTCCGATATTTTTTTCTTTCTCTTAAAGGCCAAGTGTCATCCATATAAACATTCTAAAATAGATATTGTAATGAAAAATACATATAACATTATTCACTTCAATGTCTATATGAAAAAATAAATGTGAGCGCAGAGCGCGTCATCCATGCGCAAACTTGCAGAAGTGTCATTCTACGACATTCGAGTGGTCGCCATATTGGCTGCATCCTCTGTCCGTGACATCATCCGGACATTCGCCAATGAAAACACGCGGTGCACCATAACTATAAGAGACGAACACGCCCCTCCTGACATGGAACCTCTTTTCAAAAAGGAGAACACCACACAACCGAGTGAAGTTATCGGGGCAATATTACATTATTGTTTTGAGCCATATTCAGATGATATGCGATCACGGCCAAACCGCCTGTCGTCCGATCCACTTCCGCGGCGGAGATGAGCCATTGCAGCTCATCGCAGCCGGCTGGTGTGGCTCATTTTTGGTGCCGAGGTGGCTTATCAAGGAGCCGAGCCGTGCTGCTTTAGGGGGTTGTTCACAGCTGCCGCAGTACGCGATGAACAACACTGTCGAGCCGGGGCGCTTTACTGCGTTGCCGTTGCAAGCGGCTGAGTGAGGCAGAGCCGAGCCATGCTGCTTTAGGGGGTTGTTCATCGACGTCGCAGTACGCGATGAACAACACTCTTGAGCCGGGGCGCTTTACTGCGTTGTCGTTGCACGTGGCTGAGTGCTGCATTGTGGCAGCGAACACAGTTGAGAGCCGCCCCCGTCGCAAAGCCTGACGCGCAGCCTTCGCGGAAGATGTGACCGCCGAACGCGGTGCCTCAGCCGGTGTGGCTGAGTTTCGGCCCGCCGTGTTATATAAGGAGGGGGTGGAGCTGAGCTATGTTGCAGGCTGAGTGAGACATTGTTGGCTGGGCGACGCGCACATCGACACATTTTTTACTGTTGGAATTTTTATATTTCTAAATCATCATTAACTTAAGTTAGTAATCTGACTCCAATTTGTGACCTTACCCAACTGCCACTCATCCAACAATACGCGCGCTCGTTCTGCAATAGAATGGTATCAGGAAGCCGGCATTTTCACACACGAGTGGATTTATTCCTTCAACACACACCTGGGTCTCGGGTCCCTCTCATTACAACCCTGTACGTCTCTGTTCCCTCAGCCGACGTACTCTACATCCGAGTTTCCCAGAACAATTTTAAAGTACAATCTACTGATTCACTATTGGTTTTGTGTCTCCTCCACGTATCCTTGGCGCTCTCTCATTGGTCTCCTTTGGTCCGCCGGATGTTGGCCCGACTCCTCCCCTGCAGACTCGCGTGCTGGCAACTCCTGGTGGTGGTTTCCTGACAGTAGTTTTTCCACCAACTGCCTCTGAGTCCTGTCGTCTCCGCATCCTCCTAGCATTTAGCACCGTCTGTTCTAAAACATTCCATTCTTGCACCACATACCCTGTTTCGTTCCACCAGTCACACGCTCAGCACTTTACAGTCTCACACTTTCATACACAGGATGTAGCAACATCTAATGAACTACTTTAAGCTCAAACTCTTATATTCCTTTATTACGCAGATCTTTTGTTACGTTATGAGAGACGGATTACGTGGTCCGCCCCAAACTTTAATTTTTTTTAGTAGCTGTATACACACCTACCTGTCATTTGGAATTTGTAGACATCAAAAACATGTTTCATGGTGAAAAAACGTATGGGTCCATGTCAGCTGCCGTTTTCTCATTCATAACATAAAAATTATGCATTTCATGACAGTAGCACTTTAAGCTTTGTTTCCATGGTAACTGCTTTTCTTTTGGATGGACCAAGATTGCAAAAAAAAAAAAAAACAGCTTTCTTCTTGTGGGGCATGATGTGTGAAAAGCTGTGCGAAAAATGCCAATATACTCCCAGCACACAAACACAGAGAAGCAATATGCATGAGCTAAGCAGAAACACGATGGTGCTGGGGCCAAAATGGCGTACAAGACACTGGCGTTGTAAAGTTGAAATGTTGTAGGTCGAAATCGTTTTAACCCGAGGACTCCCTGTATAACATGTGATTTCACGAGCGTCAGCTAGCATAACTGCTTCAACCCATGTCATAGCGTTACTGAGCCATATCAAGTCAAGCTATGTTTTCATGTTTTGCCATGTCCGATTTTTGACTTTGCTTCGTGTTTTTTGGACCAAGCCTTTTTTCCCTGTGATTATGATATGAGCACTTCCTGGCAATAAAAATCCACGCTTACAACTGAGCTTCCTGCATCTGTGTCCTGTCCTCCGTCTCATTCGTGACAAAATCAAGTTTATTTACCATGTCTGCTAATATTCTGGTGTTTTGCATTGTGAGACCCCATCATAAATTTTGATCTTGTTATGCGCAAGAAAGCATGAATTAATGAAAACTGACAAGAAAATGGCTGCACCATGAGCTGGAGATGGAGTAAAGATATTTTGTAAACCCCCCCCCCCAAAAAAAAAAAAAAAAAAACTACCTACCGATCATAGTTCTGAAATGTAGGAAATCCGAACAAAAACATTTTTTGGGCCCAATTTACTGTTTAACACACAATGTCCAAATCTGAATCTTGTTATAATTAACATGTCTGATTTTCATTTGATTATCTTATCCCTCTTATGTAGCACAGAAGGTGTTGTGATCGTCGTGTGAAGATGTGTGCAAGAACGACAGGAAAGTACAAGGAAGAAGATCACAGACCAAAAAAGGAGGAGGAGCCACAACATCAACTACTGGACGCTGTGTTCAATCTGCAACCTCGAATTGTCCTATATAGAGCAGGTCTGTTCACTTGTTGCATGCATTCTAATTTGAATGATATTCTTAGTTAGTTATGTTGTACACGTACTGGAAAAAATGATGACAATATATCAGCTGACAATAAATACCATTTTATATCATTTTCTACTCATATCAGTTGAAATTGGAAAATTATCATTTCTGAGTTTAAAATTTTAGTTTTCTATTTGATTTATGTATTTGTTTGTTTTATTTTAAATTTACAGTTATATTCTATTAATCCAGTAAGTTATTTTAAGGTCTTGAGATTCCATCCCTAATCACACCAACAACTTTTTCTGCGAGCATGACTGACCACACCCGTACATTTTTCACTGACTGGTGTAGCTTTCATACACAATAAAACGTGCAAGCATATATGGTAACGGTATATCCATTGTGATCAAGTGTACTTCATTGGACAAGTCACACAACAATGGACCTTTCTGACTGGCGATCTTCAGCTCTGCCCCCCTTAGCTACAGTTGCCATGCCCCACAATCTCCCAAAATTGCGACTGAACATAATAGGTTTGAACTGGGTCCTCCATCACGTATTCCATATAATATTGGGGTGTTTTTTGCCAAATGCGTCGGACTTGTCCAAGAGAGTTCTACAGAGAGGTCTCAACTATTTCACGCCAGGATATGTACACGCAATTAAGATTTTGGACGGAGCAGGACGCAATATCAGAGTTACAGTGAAACGTTGGTGATCGATGCAAAAAAAAGTTTGACGCCTCACAAACTTCATATTGAAATCCAACAGGATAAAATAGTGGAATCGTACTGCACATGTAAAGCAGGGTGAGTACTTTTTACTTGGAAAGATCATGAGTAATATCATTGTAGTCTTTATAAGTGAATGTGTGTATTCATTTGATTTGGGTCGTAATGGAACCCAGTGCCCTGTCTCAAAAGTCCGATGCGATACAAATAGGCAAATAGACATTTTTCTTGCATGACATTGCACATTTACGTATCATTAACCTGACTCTTCGATATAAAACATTACACACTTCATTCAGCAGGTCAGTGATACACGAACAAAGTGAAAGTTGTTCTCCAGCAATGTGTAAAGCACTGATAATAATTTAATCACACTCAGAGAAGATACTTTTCCCTCAATTACCTTCGAACATACAGCCTTGTGTTTGTTGATATTTTTCACACAGAGTTGTACATGAGGTCTTCCGCAAGCTTTAATCCATTGGAGACACTTTGCCAACTTTGTTTTAGGCTTTGGAAAATTAATCAACCGGGTCCCTTGTAACCTAGCAGGATATCTTTGGTCAGAATTGCATGTTCCCCAAGTGCATGTGAGGATCCATTTTCTTCCTACCATTACTTTTCAAAATGCATGCTACCAACAAACAGTGTTGTTTGTGGGGCATGGCTGCGGGAGGCGCGGGACAAGCAAAGGGTTAAGACAATGCGGCTATCTGATTGACATGTTGGAAAGGTCCATTGTGCACATAAGGTATGCTGTCCATTTTTAAGAAAATTTGTCATGAAACGGGGCTCGAGGGTGGACCCAAATGCACGACTCCAGAGACAGCAGACAGTACAGAGGAAACCTTTATTCGGTCCAAGGTCTGAGATCAGGCAGACAGTCCAAACAATCAGAAGTAATAGTACGGCAGGCTTACGAGGGTGGTCAGTGGACAGGTGTGGGTCGGTGCACGGAGAGCAGAAGTCAGGCAAACAGGAGTGCGGGAACGAGGCATCAAGGACGACGATCTAGCGAAGGACAAGTCATCCCCCACGTCCTATCTATACTTGGCGTCATCAACTGTAACACGGTGCAGGTGTGCTCTGACTGATTGGCTGGCCATGCCGGCCTGGGCAGGAAGCCAGGAGCATGACAGTACCCCCCCCCCTCTCAACGGCCGGCTCTGGACGGCCCAGGAGCATCAGGATGAACTGCGTGAAAGTCCCTGATGAGGGAGCGGTCCACGACGAAGCGGGAGGGGATCCAGGCACGCTCCTCCGGGCCATATCCCTCCCAGTCCACCAGGTACTGGACCCCCCTTCCTCTGCGGCGGGAAGACAGCAGCCGGCGCACAGTATACACCGGCCCACCATCGACCATGCTGGGCTTGAGCGGAGGAGCCAGCGACGAAGTGCGATTTGGGTGAAGTCTGCTGATGTGGAACGTAGGGTGCACCCTCATCGAGCTGGGCAGTTTCAGCGAGACGGCGACCGGGTTAATGATCTTGGAAATCGGAAAAGGGCCAACGAACCTGGGAGCCAGTTTGCGGGACTCCGTCCACAGCGGGAGATCTTTGGTTGAGAGCCATATTCGCTGTCCCACTCCGATCTCTGGCGCGGCCCTCCTCTTGCGGTCCGCTGCGGCCTTGTAGGCGCTGCTCATGCGCAGCAGTGTCCTCTGCGCTGCTTCCCAGGTCCGTTTGCAGCATCGCACCACGGTCAGGGCCGACAGGACCACGGAGTCTGTGGCCAGTGGAGGAAACAGGGACGGAGGATAACCATGCATGACATGGTGTGGAGCCATACCTGTTGAGGCGGAGGGTAGAGAATTGTGGGCATACTCCACCCACTTGATGTCCTGGCTCCACGTGCTCTGGTCCCTGGAGGCCAGGCATCGAAGACCGGTCTCCAGCTCCTGATTTATCCTCTCAGTCTGGCCATTGGTCTCCGGGTGATGACCCGATGTCAGACTAGCTGACGCGCCGATGAGGTTGCAGAACTCTTTCCAGAAGCGGGCGCTGAATTGTGGACCCCTGTCCGAAACGATGTCCCGGGGTAGTCCGTGGTAATGGACGACCTCGTCTAACACCAGCTGGGCTGTCTGCTTGGCCGACGGGATCTTCGGAAGTGGCACGAAATGGACCATCTTGAAGAAACGGTCCACTACAGACATCACCACTGTGTTCCCTTGGGAGGGCAGCAGGCTGGTGACGAAGTCCAGCGTGATGTGTGACCACGGACGACAGGAAGTGGACAGGGGTCGCAACTCACCAACGGGCCGTAGGCGGGAAGTCTTATTGGCCGCACACACCGGGCAGGCGTTGACGAACTCCCTTACGTCCTTGCTGAGGTTGGGCCACCAGAACCTTTGTTCCACCACTGAACCTGTCTTTACCTTACCCGGGTGACAGACAGTCTTGTTGGTATGGGCCCAGGCGACGACGTCTCCCCGCAGAGATGGGAAGACGAAAAGGCGGCCCGACGGACAATCCGCGGGTGGCGGTGTCTCTCCCAGGGCCTCCTTCACCCGTGACTCGACCGCCCAGGTGAAACCGGACACGAAGCACGCCTCTGGCAGAATAGGAGCGGCCTCTGATTCCGTGGGCTCCCCCTCGTGGATCCGCGAGAGTGCATCCGGCTTGCCGTTCTTGGAGCCTGGGCGGAAGGACAGAGTAAAGTGGAAGCGGGTGAAGAATAGGGCCCACCTGGCCTGTCGGGCGTTCAGCCGCTTCGCGGTCTTCAGGTACTCTAAGTTCTTGTGGTCTGTGAAGACAACGAACGGTACTTGCGAGCCCTCCAGCCAGTGCCGCCACTCGTTCAACGCGCTCTTGACTGCCAGCAGTTCCCAATCTCCCACGTCGTAATTGCTGTCTGCCGGGGTCAGCTTCCGAGACAGAAATGCGCACGGGTGGATCCGACTGTCTCTGGGACTCCTCTGAGACAAGACTGCTCCGATTCCTGAATTAGATGCATCCACCTCCACCATAAACTGGTTATCTGGGTCCGGAACAATTAGAACGGGCGCAGCAGTGAAACTTGCCTTTAGTCTGCTGAAAGCCTCCTGGCAGGTCCCGGACCACGAGAAGGTGGTGTGTGGAGAGGTGAGCGCATGCAGAGGAGCGGCCACGGAACTGAAGTTCCTTATGAACTTCCTATAAAAATTAGCAAATCCCAAAAACCTCTGTACGTCCTTCCTGTTGGCGGGGGTAGGCCAACGCCGCACCACATCGACCTTCCCGGCGTCCATACGTATCTCTCCCTCGGCCAGGACGAAGCCCAGGAAGGACACGGATGCCCGATGGAACTCACACTTGTCCATATTAACGTACAATTGGTGCTGCAGCAGACGCTGGAGCACTTCTTTGACCTGTCGAATGTGAGAGGTTAGATCTGCCGAAAAGATGAGAATGTCATCCAGGTATACAAAGACGGATTTATTCAAAAACTCCTGAAGCACGTCGTTAATGAAGCCGGGGCGTTGGTCAGTCCAAAGGGCATCACGAGATACTCGTATTGCCCCGTGGGAGTGTTGAAAGCCGTCTTCCATTCGTCGCCCTCCCGGATCCGCACCAGATGATACGCGCTGCGCAAGTCCAACTTGGTGAAGATCCGGGCTCCTTGGAGGAGTTCAAAGGCTGTAGCTATCAGGGGCAAGGGATACCTGTTCTTGACCGTGATGTCATTCAATCCTCTGTAGTCGATGCAGGGTCGCAAGGTGGAATCCTTCTTCTTAATGAAAAAAAACCCACGCCGGCTGGTGAGGATGACGGTCGAATAAGTCCGGTTGCCAGGGACTTCTCGATGTACTCCCTCATTGCCTGGTGCTCCGGTCCTGTCAAAGAGAATAGTTTCTGATCTGTTCTGTTCTGATCACAATGAGTCTATTTAAAGTGCCACTGACACCAAAAACATGAAATTTAGTACGTTGCTAACCCCAAAAAAATCAGCCCGAATGCAATCATTCATTTGTTCACAGCACATCAGAATGTTGCTGTATATTGATTTTCATTTTTCATCTCCCACCATGAAAAATCTGTCGACTGTTTTGGCTTGAAGAAGAAGCCGGAAGTGATGTATTTTGCAGACACCTACAGCAGCAGAGTCCTTACCTCTTGTACGAGCGAGATATTAGGTGTTTTTTCTGCGTTAGCCAAAATCCTGGCTCGTTGTGTTGCTGACTTATTTTCGAATACTCAGGAGGATGGATTCACTTTAATATGTTTCGTAAAGACCAGATTCGTTGCGAAAAATTGATTGCACCAGTGCAAAGAACAAGAACGTTCTGGGTTCCAAATGACAGATAGATGTGTATAGAGCAGGGGTGCTCAATATTTTGATCGACCAGTAGATCGCGAGGCAGTTTTGGTCGATCGCGTGACAGCATGGCCAAAAAAAAGAAAAAGTCAGCCTGATTATAGATTATATTATGGTTCTTGGTGTCAAAAACATGGAAGCTGATGCATTCTGAATGAGAGTCCAGGAATGTCAACATGAGTATGGTGGGTTATTTTGCCTAGAAAACAACTATATGCTGCGTGTGCATTCCAGGGGCGCTGTAACTCACTAACTCCTGAGACCCATGCTTTTAACCAGAGGGGAATTTAAAGCTCAAGTGTTGTCAAACGGATAATTTTTGGTATATTATTAATGAAAACCCCACAGCCAATATGGTCCCACGTGTTTTTTCATCACAAAACATGATTTTGACGTATACAGCTTTTTGTAACTCCCGCCATGAAAATCCTCTCAGGGATTTGTTTTCGAGAAGAATCAGGAAGTGACGTACAAGACAGAGGCACCCCCTAGGGGACTCGTTTGTTTCCATTAGTTTTACCTCCGGGACAGTAGCTCGTTGTTCCCTCGTGTTAGCCAAAATGCCGGCTCATTGCATTGCTGGACATTGCTTGAACACTCGGGCGAATGGATTTACCCTTCATAAGTTTGAAAGAGACCCTGTTCGTTGTGAAAAATGGATTGCACGGGTGCAGAGGACGAGAGCTTCGTGGGTTCCAAATAACAGGTAGGTGTGTATACAGCTACTAAAAAAAAATAGTTTGGGGCGGACCACGTAATCGGTCTCTGTCATTACAGCAGAAGATCCGCCTATGAAATGTGTTGATGTGCGCATACAGCTTCTAAAAAAAAATAATAGTTTGGGGCGGACCACGTAATCGGTCTCTCTCATAACGTAACAAAAGATCCGCGTATGAAATGTGTCGATGTGCGCATCGGCCAGCCAACAATGTCTCACTCAGCCTGCAACATAGCTCAGCTCCACCCCCTCCTTATATAACACGGCGGGCCGAAACTCACGGCGTACGGCGGTCACATCTTCCGCGAAGGTTGCACGTCGGGCTTTGCGACAGGGGCGGCTCTCACCTGTGTTCATTGGCGTCCTGTGGCGTCCGTGAGCCCCCCCCCCCTAAAGCAGCACCGCTCGGCTCAGTCATAAGCCACACCGGCCGGCTGCGATGAGCCGCGATGGCGCGGAAGTGGATCGGACGGGATGCAGTTTGGCCGTGATGGCATATCATCTGAATATGGCTCGAAACAATAGTGTAATATTGCCACGAGGGCTCGAAACAATAGTGTAATATCGCCCCGGTAACTTCACTCGGTTCTGTGGTGTTGTCTTTTTCGAAAAGAGCTTCCGTGTCAGAAGGGGCGTTGGAAAAATCTGAATATCTCTGTTGTTTGGCTTCCATAGTAGCAGGCACTGCACGTTTTCATTGGAAAAAGTGACGATGACGCGACTAATATGGTGACCACTTGGATGTCGAGGGACACTCAACTTTGTGCACGGATGATGCGCTCGCCGCTCACTTTTTTGTTTTCGTATAGACATTGAAGTGAATACTGTTATATGCATTTTTCATTACAATATCTATTTTAGAATGTTTATAGAGATGTCACCCGCTCTTTAAAAGATTGGCATCCAAACCAGAGTCAATGAAAGCAGTCACCCTGAGTGGCTCTCCTCCTGACCTGAACACAGGGTGACTAGAAGAAGTTCTTGGTCCGGACTGTCCAGGACCAGGTTGAGACTCACCGTAGTCAGGGTTCGGGGTGAGGTACCAGCTGGTTTGAAGCAGAGAAGCAGAGCCCCTCCCTCAGCCAGCATAGACATTCCTCGGGTGACAGGCAGAAGGGGCCCAACTGCCTGGGCTTTTCCGCCTCAGCAGATGCACATTGAGGAGAATCTGCGTCCCTGATACGTAAAGCGTATTCCTTCGCCAGGCGCTGTCCTGCTCCCGATCCATGAGTCGCTTCTCAATTTTTAAAGTGAGAGCAATGAGAGCGTCCAGGTCTGTCAGCCAGTCCAGCAGGATCAACTGGTCCTTTACCGTGGGGGACAGCCCTTGAAAGAATGCATCTGATAGCGCCCTGTTGTCCCACTGGCATACGGCTACAAGAATGCAGAAGTCACTGGCGTAGTCTGAAAGCCTGCGCTTGCCTTGCCACAGTGTGATCGAAGAGTTCGCGGCTTCGCATTCACGGGGATGCATACTGGAACACTTGCGCCATGGACTTCACGAAGGACGCCCAAGTCCGACATCTCCGCATCAGTGGCCGGCCACGCTTCTGCGTGTCCTGTCAGGTGGGAAATAACGAAAGCGATCTTAGCTCTGTCAGAGGGAAAGGCAGCTGCCTGTAGCCCGAAGTGGAGCTCGCACTGTGTGATGAATGGCTTGATGTTACCGGAGTCTCCTGTGAAACGCTCCAGATAGGTGACAGGTGAACAGACACCCCTATGTGCGCCGGGAACTGGCGAGGGGACTGACTCCTCGAGACGGGAGGATTCCTTGGCAGCTACTGACGCCGGGCTGGAGTCGTCCCCCCTGGGGAAGGATTCTGGCAAGGAACTAAGCCGGGCCATTACCTGCCCCAAATGGTTGTCCTGCTGCTCCAACTGGCAAGCGAACGTCCGGAAATGCGAGACACCGTCTTTGATCCTGTTGGCCAGATCACTCTGTCATGACCAGAAATCAAGGCTGAACCCAAAATTCACGACTCACAAGACCTGGTACAGTTCGGGAAGCGACTTTACTCAGTCCAAGGTCAGAACACAGGCAGGCAGTCCAAACAAGCACCAGTGTCAGAGTCACTAGGCGAAGAGGGAGGGTCATCAACGAGGCAGGTACACAGAGCATCAAAGACATGGAGTTGCGGGAATGTGACATGAAGTACAACGATCTGGCGAGGACCAGACTGCACGTGTGGCAATTTCTCCAGACTGTAATTAAAGAGACGAGAAGCAGGTGGAGTCATCTGCTCATCGGAGCAGGTGCGCACTAGGTCGAGGAAAGACACCCATGACAGTGTACAAAAGAACACACAATAAAAGTGGGAGTGTAAAGGAATGAAGTTATCTGTCGTTGATTTGTTGTGATTTTCCTGTGTTTGAGTGCTTTTGTTTTGAAGATCCTAATGGCCGGATGTGTTTTTATTTCCATGATGGAACAGAAAGTTGTGTTCATTGGCAATAGTGAAGGTGCGAAAGCTAAAACAGAGCTAAACAGATAAAATGGAAAGAAAGAAAGAACTGTTATTAGATGGAAAAGTGTGTTGAGAAGGGAAACAAGTTCATAGGAATGACAGATATTCAAGGCGATTTGACAATCAGTATTCTGGACCTTAAAATCAGTATTCTGGACCTTAAATAAAATCAGGCTGCTGCAACACTCTTGTTTTTATATTTTTCAGCTTTCAAATTGAACATAATTTAGATTTTGTCACGTCCCATCGGAACGAGAGTAGGACCCAAATGCAGGAACTCGGAAGACGCAAGGTAGTTCAAGAAGAGACACGTTTATTATATGCAGAGGTAGGGGATCGAGCAGGCAGTCCAGTGCAGCAGCGGTAGTTGGGACGTCGGGCGAAGAGAGCAGATGAGCGGACAGGCAGGAGTCGGTACACAGGGGAACAATCAACGCAGGCAGAAGTATCAAAGGAGTCAGGCTTACAAGGTTGGTCAGAGAACATGCGAAGGTCGGTACACACAGGATCGATCAGGGATACCGGAGCACACGAACGGGACATGAAGATCATACGAACTGGTGCCGGCCAGTTGTCATCGCGGTCATATAAATCCACAGCATAATCAGACTCCATCAGGCGCAGGTGTGCACCTTCCAATCAGCGCACCTGCGCGGACACTCGCACAGCTCGTGCTGGAGCGGCAGGATCATGACAGATTTACCGGTGTGTTAATGTGCGTGTGCAACGGTACATCATAGTCATAGAAAGTTTCAGACCAACTCGAACAAACCAATGTTTAGAAACTCGAGATTTTTTATTTTCCTGAAAACTGGTCAAATTGGAGGTGGTGATATTCCGCCCGAGAGCGACCTTATATGAAATGAGTTGAAATTGCCCCTTCAATAAATTCCTTTTTCCACAGCAACTATGCAGTGAATTTGGTCTCCACTTCTGCCATTGATGTTACATCAAAACGGCTCAACTTTTGTAATGGAAAAAGGAGTGTTTCTAGTGCAACAAAAACTAATTGGTGTTGTAAATGACTCGTCATGCTACCCCGAGAACGCCCGATGTCATCAGATCTCAGTAGCTCAGCAGTTTTGGCCCTGATTAGTCAGGGTTCCCACGCGTCTTGGAAAACCTGGAAAATGATTTACCAATTTTCCAGTCATAGAAACCACATAGAAAATGACAATAAAAAGTAAAATGTCCATGAAAAGCTTGAGTTGTCCTGGAAAATATTTTTTCCTCCCTCTGCTTCTCTCTGCCTTGTGGGTGAACACAAACGGATTAAAAATTTTATGTATGTATGTCCCTTTAATGGGCAACGTTGAGCTGTAGCGCTTCTCTTCATCCCTTTGTCTAGCCGGCACAGCGCCCCATGTGACGCTACCAATAAATCACATTGCATATTCACTTGGAGCAGTTCTGCTGTCCAATGTTTACACGTGACTATGTTACTAGAATTACTTACTTTTCAGAAACAAGTAAGAATTTACCAAAACTAGCCACTTTCAGTTCAAGTGTTGCTGTATCGCTGTATATCGATAACACCCCCCACCACCACAACCACAGTCTGGTGGCCATCCAGGCCACCAAGCGCGAGGCGTCCGGGTGGACAGGTCAGGAGGACGACCCGGACGCCAAGCACCAGGATCCTCATGGGGCGATTCGGGTGGATGGCCTCGGTGAGGAACCCAACGGCGAAGTAGGAACCATAACAAGGCATCCAACAGCTCAGAACGAAGGGCTCCCCAGACGCAGCCGTGGGCTGGTCGCCGACGAAGCAGAAGCGTGGGGTGACCGAGGACCGTCGTCGCCGCCGTCAGCTGGACAGGAATGTGAGGTGGCCGCGGAACCTTCACCGCCAGCTGCTGGACAGGAACGTGAGGATGCCAATGAGCCGTCGCCATCCTCTGTTGCCGTCGAGACAGGGGCATGGAACGACCACGTGCCAGTTGCCGACAAAGCAGGAACGGGGGCAGCTGTGGACCGGTCGCCGTTGAAGCAGGAGCGTGAGGCGGCCTCAGGCCGGTCGTCGACGAAGCAGGAGCGTTGAACGGCTGCGGACCGGTTGCCGTCGCCACCTCCTGGACAGGAATGTGAGGCGGCTGCGGAACCCTTGCCGCCATCTGCTGGACAGGAACATGAGGTGGCTGGGCAACCCTCGCCGCCATCTGCTGGACAGGAACATGAGGAGGCTGGGGAACCCTCACCGCCGTCTGCTGGGCAGGAACGTGAAGTGGCTCCGGAGCCCTCGCCACCTCCTGCACAGGAACGTGAGGCGGCTGCAGCGCCCTCGCCACCTCCTGGTCAGGAACGTGAGGCAGCTGTGGTGCCATCGCCACCTCCTGGGTGGAACCGTGAGGCGGCTGTGGCGCTATCGCCACCTCCTCTTAACTGGAGGAAAATAGCTCGCCTCATCTTTATTTGAATCCCTCCATCCTCGGAACTCAAACCCTCTGCACTACATTTCTGGATCCTGTTCTTTGGGAAAACACACCTTGCGGACACTCTGGCAGGACCATCTTCGATAGAAAATTCCAAATTTCATCCTTCTCTTTCGACGGTGGCCCGAGTGTGACGCGGTAGTGAATCTGCTGCCAGCTGCAACGTGGGCTCGGCTGGGGGAGTACTCGATGGATGCCATGACATGAGAATCGGTCAGCAGCGCGTCTGTCAAAACTGTGACGTGAGCTCGCGTACCAATGTCATAAAATCACGTGACATCGCCCCATAGAGCTCGTGCACGTGACGTCACCATTTTCACGGTGCCACATTGCCAGTCATAAAGAGCTGCTCGACAGTGTGGGGGACATTGAACCGGAGCAGAATATTCACAATGCCAGAGACTGGTTATGCTGTTGGTTGTCACAACAGACGAGACAGATATTCAGAGAGATCAGTCTATGGAATACCAGCTGAAAAGACACGAAAACATCAATGGATTTCGGCAATTAAACGTGATGTATGGTGTCCAACCAAATACACACAACTGTGTGGAGATCACTTCACTTCAGGTAGGAATTATTCTTCTCAATCTCAAATTCCCAAGAAGTATTTATAATGCCAAGTTGGCTCATTTGAGAACAATGTGTTAAAAAAAAAAAAAAGACAGGGAGTCGTCTCCAACGTACATGAAGTGGGTTGTGGCCACATGTTAATCTTTAGTAAACTTCTCCTCGACAGAGACAAAAGAAAATAAACCGTTGGTCACACGGAGGTTTAACAAAGTTCGTGTGGCCACAACGCGCTTCTGTGTACCGGGGCTGAAGCCTATCCCGGCGGTTTATTTTCTTTTTTAAAATACGCATTGGACTCATTTGATAACAATGCATATTATTAAAAAAAAAAAAAAAACGTCTGTCACGGAGAGGTTTACCGAAGTTTAACGTGTGGCCGCAACATGCTTCATGTACAGAGGACCCGAATCGCTGTGTTTTTTTTTTCTTCCCAATCATAGGTAATGAGGCAGATTGAGTTGCAAATAGTACGTACTGTAAAATGATCTGGCTTTTTTGTTGTTGGGGGCGTGAGGCACTAAATTATTAAGGTGCCATGAGTAGAAATGTCTGCATATGTTTTGGTGATGAATGACATTTTTGGGACATGAAGCCACATTTCTTGGGTGAGCCTTGCAAGGAAATGATACCCTGCCGTGTTTGTCATTTTTAGGACGATGTCCTTTTCCATCCCAATCCAGAAATTAGTTTTGTTCTTGTTTTTTTTTTCAAGCATGAAAAATTTGTGAGGGAACATAATTTTGTGGGAACTAGCTATTTTTTACGCAATGTAACAATATATGAAAGCAATGTAAGATACACGACCAACTTCAACAAAGTGGTGTTTCTAAACTCAAGCAACTTTTAATTTTGAAGATCAGGATTACACCTGACAGCTGCAATGTATAAAAATATGACAAATTACTGTCACTTGAAAGAATGGGAAATTCCTTTTCCCACACTAGCATTGCCAGTGCTTTTTAATGTTAGAATTTGTTGATGAAAAAGGAGCATTCAAAAGGGAATTAGTTGTTTCCCAATTGCTATAAAATGTATTTTTCATTTTCCTGAGCATTCATGCATTTTGTCCCATGTTTGAATGACGTCAATATCAAAATAGTGACTAATTGATTGAAACACTGGAAAGAATCTGACTTTTGGTGGTAAAACGTATTTGTGATCCTAAATAAAATACAGTCAGGCTGACTCCATTTGCTTGTACATCAAATCCATTTTCACCATTAAAAATCAAATGTATTTCAGAATCATCTTTATTGGCCAAGTGTGAAACAACACAAGAAATTTGTCTCTGGTACTCTGTCGCCCTGGTACAACATTCAGAACATAGAACAAATAAATTAACATGAACAAAGAACGGGGGATATTCAGTTATAGATGTGCAAGATGAAGTCTCCTTCATGTAGTCTTAAGAGAGTTAAGTCAACAGTCAAGAGTGCGTCAATGCTCCACATTATGTTAAGCTAATACAGAGTGGCTTTACCCAATCACAGTTCCCGCTATAGACCAGTGCAAAGACAATTGTGCAAAGGGAGCAGTTTAAAGTGATGAGTTGTGTGATAGTCTACAGAATATATTACTATTACTAATACTGATTGGCGGCACAATGGGCTCAGCTGGTAAAGCGCTGGCACTCCGGTTTCCTCCCACATCCCAAAAACATGCAACATTAATTGGACACTCTAAATTGCCCCAAGGTGTGATTGTGAGTGCAGCTGTTTGTCTCGATGTACCCTATGATTGGCTGGCGACCAGTTCAGGTGTACCGCGCCTCCTGCCCATTGACAGCTGGGATAGGCTCCAGCACTGCCAGCGACCCTCATAAGGATAAGCAGCAAAAGAAAATTAATGGAGAGATAATACTGCTTCACCAGCAGGATATGAGCGTGTGTTTCAACAATGGCACAAGGTAGAAAATAGTAGTTCGCTGATCAATAATTTAATGACATAATTGCCAGTAGGAACAAAACAATGCCTGCTAGTTTTGACTTTCATTGATCGGTTGTGCCTACCCGAAGGAAAGAGCTGGGAGAGCAGGTGGCCAGTATGTGGGGGGGTTCGAAAAGATCCTGCCTGCTCTGGACCTTGTTTAAGTTGCGTCTTCAAAAGTGGGGAAAGTGGTGCCGACAATCTGTTCAGCGGTTTTGATTGTCCGTTGCAGTCAGAGTTTGTCCTTTTTTGTGGAAGCCCAGAACCAGACTGTGATGAGGGTACACAGTACTGTCTGGTTGACCGCTGTGTAAAACTGTCCCATCAGCTCTTGTGACAGGCCGTGCTTCCTCATAACCCACAAGAAGTCTGTCCTTTGCTGGGCTTTTTTTTTTGGGGTGGGGGAGTTGATGTTCGTCTCCCACTTCAGTTCCTGTGAGACTGTAATTCCCAAGAACTTGAAGGTCTCGACGGTTGACATGAGATAGTTGGACAGCATCAGGGGCTGATGTAGGATACCTCCTGTGGTCTTCAATTATCTCTATAGTCTTTAGAGTGTTCAATGTCAGGTTGTGTTGGCCACACCAAAGCTCCAGTCTTGCCACTTCCTGTTGATACGCAGAGTCGTCGCCATCATTGATTAGGCCAATGACTGTTGTGTCATTTGCGAACGTCAGGAGTTTGACAGTCGGGTTCCTCGAGGTGCAGTTATTCGTGTAGAGCGAAAAGAGCAGAGGGGAGAGGGCACAGCCTTGGGGTGCCCCGGTGCTGATAGTGCGCGTGGATGAGGTGGACCCCACAGCCTCACCTGCTGTGTCCTGTGTGTCAGGAAGTTGTAGATCCACTCGGAGATGGCAGGTGAAACGCTGAGCTGGAGAAGTTTGGAGGAGAGGAGGTGAGGGATGATGGTATTAAACGAAGAGCTATAGTCCACAAACAAGATCCATGCATTGGTTCCCTTGCTGTCGAGATCTTTAAAGTGGCACTGACACCAAAATAAACATTTTAAAGTAGGTATTTTTATCAAAAGGACATAATATTAATCACTTTTGATGATAATAAGAGTCGGGAAAAGTGCGCTGGGACTATTCTATTAAAGCGCAAAGTGGTAGTATGACTCGACACAATGCACATCCCAATGGTGGCAATATTTGTCTTTGATGTCATTTGCAGATATCACACTTGGGCAGTGACCATTGAAAACATGCTCTGCCAAATGCATTGGCAGATGAACAAGAAAGATTTTCAGATTTTTCCAACACCCCTTCTGAGACTCAAGCGCTTTTTGAGGAAGAGAACATCTCAGAAGCAAGTGAAGCGACTGCGACCACTTTACCCTATCGTTTCGAGTCATATTTAGATGATATGCGTTCACTGAAACCGGACTCGTCATTGGACGAGGAGGAGGACGAGGAACCCAATGAACCCTTCCCACTAGATATCAGTAAATTGCAGAGCCAAGAATGGTACATTTAATTAAAACATCTGAATTTTAAAATCTAATTTAATGGGGGCACTGTGGTCAGCTGGAAAGTGTTGGCCTCACAGTTCTGAGGTCCTGGTTTTGATCCTGGATCCGACTGTGTGGAGTTCTCATTTTCTTCCCATGCCTGCGTGGGTTTTTTTTACGGGCACTCTGGTTCCCTCCCACATCCCAAAAACCATGCAACATTAATTGGACACTCTGCCCCTAGGTGTGATTGTGAGTGCGGCTGTTTGTCTCCATGTGCCTTGCGATTGGCTGGCAACCAGTTCAGGGTGTACCCCACCTCCTGCCTGTTGAGAGCTGGCATCGGCTCCAGCGGGGTTTTATTTCAATGGAAAAATGAAAAATATACCTATTTCACATCTGTACAAAGTTTAGTTTGGCTGCTTAAAGAAACACAAAAATATGATGAAATGCATGTTTATTTTGTCCAAAATGGACATTATATGTGACTACATATTACTGCTTATTTTAAGATGGAAACGGTACACAGCGGACAGACAATTTGTGAGACAGTGCTATGGATTTCTAGGCAGACTTCTTTCATGTGGTGTTTCGAAGAATATTGGGAAGTTTTTCTTACCAGACAACGTGGGATTTTGTAAGGCTGATGATGGAAACTAAGGCCGCTTTAGTTTTTTTTTTTTTTTCAGAGGAATCACTGGATTATAAATTTTTTGCACAAAACAATCATTTATTGTACATTAGTTTCCTATGATTTTGTGTAACACATTCTCGGTGCCATAAATGCTGTGCTATCACCAATTCTCTGGCAAGAATGTAACTGTTGAATGATTAATAAATTAAAAGTTTTTGGGATTAAATAACTTTCCATCTTAATACAAAATAAAATCACGAAAAACATTAATGTGTTTATTTTTTGTTCATTGTACAAATAGGTCACATTTCACAATTCATTTTTTTCGAAAATGAGTGACATGTGCACAGACGGACAGCCTCTTCCTTGTCAGGTTTTTCACGGGCTGCACTCAGAGGTTCTCTCAGTCGATCGTCTCGAGGCATAAAGTCCATGCTTTCTTCATCATCTTGCACTCTGCAACACAGTGCCTCCACAATGGCCATCAGATCAGCCACATACCCTAAATAAAAAAAGCTTGAAATGAAGCATGATATATGACTTTATTGTAGTTTGTTTTCTCAATAGAATTTTCAGAATCCAAAATTTTACATTTTAATTTAGAAAATGTATCCTGGGTCATTTGCATCCATCCATCCATCCATCCATCCATCCATCCATTATCCAAACAGCTTATCGTCACAAGAGAGCTAGACAGTATCCCGGCTAGACAAAAGGCAGACTACACCCTGAAACGGTCACCAGTCAGTCGCAGGGCCGATAGACACCTTCACTGAGCAGGAATCAAACCCACGCTGCCTGCACCAAAGTCAGACGTGTGGACCACTACACCATCAGTGACTGATTCATGTGCATATTAAACCAAACTCTCTACAATAGTAAATATTAAGGCCAGCATAATTACATGTTTCTCTTTATAAGTCATCCACCTGTCTTGGAGGCATTATTATTCACACTAAATTTCAAGGGGACAATTTTTAAAAAATGTAATGCTGTCAACCAATTTATAATACCAGTTTTGTATTTATGAATTTTAATATAAATTTCTTCTTCCTAAAAATACTGACAATAAAAGGGATTTATGGCTTCAGAATTCTCTTTTGTATATGTACCCGGTACATGCAGAAATTGCATGGATGCTTCAAAATTGAATAGCAGACACAATCCTTGTGCAACATACACATAGGTATTGTAAAGCTTTTAGTTCAATATGAACAATATGCCATAATTACCATGGTGTCACGAATGGGGCTCGAGGGCGGACCCAAATGCACGACACCAGAGACAAGCAGGCAGTACAGAGGAAACCTTGATTGGGTCCAAGGTCGGGGATCAGGCAGACAGTCCAAACAAACAGAGGTAATAGTAACGGCAGGCTTACAAGGGTGGTCAAGGGACAGGCGTGGGTCGGTACACACAAGTTAGACATCAGGGAAACGGCAGTGCCGGAATGAGGTATCAGAGGCAACGATTTGGCGGAGGACTAGTTGTCACCCCGGGTCCTATATGTACTGAGTGTCATTAACGTTCATGAGGCGCAGGTGTGTGTCTAGTGATTGGCTGGCCACACCCAGCCCAGAAGCCAGGAGGATGACACATAGCTTGGATTTTAAAGAAAGCTGAACAAATGTTCCCAAACAGGCAAATGTTCTTTCAAGCGAATATTCCAAGTGCAGGAATGTTCCAGAAATATCCAAAAGACGAAAGGCAGAATGTGTCCGTGTACCTGTTCCAAGCACCGGTGGTAAGAAGAACAGAGAACGTCCACTATTTGGTATTTTGTGGTCTGATTTTTGTGAAAAAAAATTACAAAAAAACAAAACAAAAATAGCATGATGTACAATGTTCAAGCCTATGCGCTTGTGCCAGAATATGCACAAGTGGAAATTGACGCGTTGGAGAGGGGGCGTGGCACAGATGAAAAAAAATAATCCCATTCTATGGACCGCGTAGATTGCTTTGATGCTTTTCTGATGAGTTGGTTTAGATGTATAGAATATACAGCAGGCGTGTCCAGACTTTTTTACCCCAAGTTCTAGTTTTCAAGCAGCCAGTCTCTTGCGATCAACCGGTGGCGGGGGTAGGGGGGTTGGGGTTGCACGCGCGCATTGCTGTAAGTAGTAACCAGGTAGTGTTGTGTGCTAAGAGCTAATAAAGCAAGTATAACATTGAGTTGATGCTCCGCGTTATGATTATTCCCGCCACTGACCAAACAAAATAAAAATAAGAATGTACAATGTTCAAGTGATTGAGCCAGAATACACACAGGTGGAACTTAACGTGTTGGAGAGGGGCGTGGCGCTAACGACCAACAATAACAGTTCCAAGATATGGACCGCGGAGATTTGTTTGATGCTTTTCTGAGATGTAGAGAATATACAGCAGGTGTGGCCAAACTTCTTATTCACCCCAATTTCTACTTTTCAAGCAAACAACCTCTCGCCATTGATCGGTGGCGGAGAGGTGGGGCGGGGGGCACTCCCAAACTACTTTGAGTGCAGTTGTGATCCAACCGATACAATGTACTCATCTGTTCCCCGATATCACAGGTCTCCATCCTTTTCAAATCCCAATCCCATATCCATACCTATCAGTCATGAACCCAGTCTATTATTAGAGAAGCGAGAAATAGGGATGCAAAAAAGAACTAGTCACCCAATTACCATGCATACGTTACAAACATGGCAAATTCGGAAGCTTAGTTAGTTAGTTATGGGAAAAGCAATTAACAGGGTTCATACTCAATCTGACCCAAAAAAATTTAAGGGCTTTTTAGGGGCATTCTTAGGGGCTGACACGAAAAATTTAGGGCTGACACGGAAAAAATTTAGGGCCGACACGAAAAATTTAGGGCCATCGTGGGAAATCAAGAGTAAGGAAAAAAGACTCACCCAATGGTGCCATCAACCGTTCTTGGTTCATCAAATGTTCCAGCACCTCAGTATCTGTGACAGCGATCACCTGTCGCCCCTTGTGGTAGTTCTCATTGATATGACCATTGTCAACGTCTTCACATAACAGTATACAGAAAAACTGATTCTAACTACAATTGCAACTATATACACAAATGTCTTCTACTGATGTCTGTTTCAGCACCCCTACTCAAGCTCCTTGAGCCTACCCAGTGCCTCCTCTATTTGTTGCTGCAGAGGTGCCAAAGTGGCTCTCTTGTCCTTTGCTCTGCCTCTGAGTGCATCGGCCTCTGTGATAAACCTCAGATTCCTCTTTTCTTCTTCCTCCTCACACAGCCTGTCAGCCTTCTCAATAAGCGTAGATATGTCAGTCTCTATTCCTTCTTTTTTGGCTTTGAGGCTGTCTATCTCTGCCTTAGCTGCCTTCCTCTTCTCTCCCTGTTTTGATGCATACTTCTTCTTCTTTTCCTCCTCTAGATGCTGGAAGTAAATACTTCTGGCAGAAGATGCAGCGACCAACAGCTCCTTTGTGATAGGCACACAGCCTGTCAGCCTTCTCAATAAGCGTTGATATGTCAGTCTCTATTCTGGCTTTTTTGGCTTTGAGGCAGTAGAGATGAAAAGTGGGCAGCGATGCCAAATGTAGCCAGGTACGAAGTCTTACTTTCCCCACAGTGGTAGTTTTTAGCAATGTCACTGTCTGTAAACATGACTGCAAACAGTTTAGAATTATTTTCACAAGATTTGTAACTAATGGCTGCAGATCACTTTTAAAGTCCACACGATCTCGGCCTTTAACGAGTCCGTCTTCGTGTATTGAACTACGTTCATAAAGCCTGACTTCTGGCTGGTTGAAGTCAGGCTGGACAACTGCAGGTGCGCATTAGGGATGGCAACCGGTTACAAATAACCGGTTATAACCGGTTTTCGTTTTTTTTAAAACCGAAACCGTAATCGGGCTCTCGAAATTGGTTAAAATTTCCAATCATTTCTTCCGGTTCCGGTACTCCACATTGCGCTATTTTTTCAACGTCATTTCCACTTTTTTCAAGTTTCGCTGTTAGAGTAAAGTTGGACTCAAAAGAACATTCAGTTAAATCCAAGAAACATCAAACATGGCATCGAGGAAACGCTCGGTATACTTTCATGCCCTTTCTGAAAGTCAGAAAGAAGAATGTCAATATTAAAACATTTTTACAAAAAAATAAAAATTTAACTTACACGAGTGCATTGTTGAAAGCCACATTCAACAAGCTTGTTTGTCATTATTGTATACAAACTACGTTATTACCGCGGAGTAAATTAACGATCGATGGTGTAGCGCCGGAGAAAAGGAGTCGGAGGCGGAGTGTCGGACACAGGAACAAAACTTGTTTTATTGGCAGACATCAAAACACTACTTGCATAACGGGGGGAACTCTGTGAACTCGTCACTCCAGAAGAGCAACAACAAAAACAGTCCATTCGGAACACCGCACCCCAACTCGAGGTCCCGCGGGTGAATTATGTAAACACCACTATGGTACCGGTTTTAAAACCGGTTAATCGTTTTTTTGCTACAACTGTTCGGTTAAAACCGGTTATGAAAGTTAGCGGTTTTTTGCGATCCCTCGTGCGCATGCACTGCTAGTACCACTGTCTGAAGTTGATGCTTCACTATCTTGATATTTTAGAAACAGATTCATACCAACGGAAGATTCAAGCTGGTAACTGCTTGCACAGATGGCAGTAAAACATGTGCCGATCTTTTGGATTTCGACGAACCCAGCTCCCAAACTCCGTATTTTCAACCCAACCCCGTGATACAAGTTGGATCGATGAAAGAACTACGCTACGTCGTAATGAAGACGAAGTGAAATGCCTACTCACGGAAACAAACAATGGAATATCGACAAGATGGTGAGTAGTTGTCAACACGGTGACTTCTGTTGACAATTTCCGGCTGATTTGGACGCCAGACGGATTGCTATTTTTTTTTACATAAAAGATGAATTTATTTTTTAGGGAGAATTTTGGCGGTAGAGGTCCTCCCTTTGATATTTTTTTAATTTAAGGCCTTTTTAGGGGCTTGACCGTTTTTCGCGGATTTTAAGGACTTTTAGGAGCCCCTAAATGCACCTTCGAAAATTTTGGGGTTTTTAGGGACTTTTAGGGCAGCGTGCGAACCCTGCAATAGAGTTCTGTCTATAAGACTCTCATTAAATTGTGTTAGGAGCCACGTTTGTTTGTTGGAAATAGTGTAACATCCACAAATGTGGAGTTTAAGGGTTACTGTGGTGGGGGCAGAGCCAAAAGTTGACTGGGATTGGTCCGCAGCAAGCATAAAGGGAACGGGAATCTCACTTCTTACTCCAGAATATGCTTTCCGGGGAAGAAGTAACACCTGGCTCTCATCTCATCTCATCAATTCTGCTAGTCAAGGAGCAGTCTTGCCTGTTTTGTTCCTGGCGGGGTAGGCCTGCACAACCTGGTGAAGTGGTCGACCACTACTAAAATTTACTCGTCCCCACCTCTGGAGGCTTCCAGGTGCAAAAAGTCAATACATACCAACTCAAGCTGAGAAATTGACGTCAGACTCCCCATGGGTGCTCTTTCATGTGTAACTGCCTTCTTCTGTTTAATACAAGGGCATTTTCTGGTCACATACTCTTCTATTTCTCTTTTCACAAAAGGCCAGTCAAATCATGCTTGTGTCAGACTTAAACCTTTCTCAACACCCACGTGCCCCATGTTCTTATGTAGCTGGGTGAGCACTATGCTTGTTTGTGGCAGGAAGGACCAGCTGTTGTATTCCTGCACTCGTCCTAAAAAGAATACCATCCCTTAAAGGAAGACTCTCCTCAAAATTCATATGTACAATAAACCTTCCAATGTGAAGTAATATTATTATTACATATATTTTGGACATAAATTGAAAAAAAAATTAAAAATAAAGAACATTTTTGAACTACAAGCAAAATCTGGACATGTGCCAGAATTGACAGCCAGACCCAGAAGAAACATCCTTGACCCCACCCATGACGTCGCCGGTGGTGAGCATTACAAACCAATTGTTCTAGCTACGCCAAGATGCTGACGTGTTTTGCACCAAACATCAACAAAACTGAGAAAACACACCCAAATTTGTCCTTCTTTGACCTCCCGAAATTTGCACGCATCTAATCATTACTGGTTATTAGCCGCTTAGTTATAGCCTCTCGTCTTGGTACTGTATAAGCAGCAACATACTTAATGAGGCATCAAGATGGCGCAGCAGTTCAATCCCAGACCTCCTTGTGTGGAGTTTGCATGTTCTCCCCGTGTCTGCGTGAGTGTAACCTGCCTCCTGCCTGTTGACAGCTGGGATAGGCTCCAGCACTCCTGCGACCATCGTGCGGCTAAGAAAATGGATGGATGGATATATGTGTATGTGTGTTCCCGGTTACTATTACTAGTACAACTTGGGGTTGAAAAAAAAAAAATCTGGCCACGCCTGCTGTATATTATCTACATTTAAACTAACTTCTAAGACATCAAACAAATCTCCGCGATTATTGTTTGTCGTAAATGCCATGCCCCCTCTCCAACACGTCAAGTGCCGGTTGTGTGTAATCTGAACATCTTGAACATTGTACATCATGCTATTTTTGTTTTGTAATTATTTTTCACAAAAATCGTCTACAAAGTGCCAAATAGTAGACGTTCTCTGTTCGGTGAAACGTATCCACGAACAATGGGGTGTCACAATACCAAGGACTGCAAGCATGGCAAATGCTGATTGGCTGTCAGTTTTCCAGCCAGACTCATTGGAATGTCTGAGCGAGAGAGGAATTTCGATAATACTTTTCCAACTTCGAGATGATTCGTGGTGAAATCTGTGGATAACTCTGGCATTAAAACAAACACTGAACCCTCATCTCCTAACCTAGAATGTGTACTCCCATTCCTATGGGTTGTTTTCACGTGATGTCACCCGTTATGCTGCCTCGAACAGCGGACATTTTCGATCCCTGAGCTCAGTTACTTAGATATAGGCAAGGTGGATGACATTATGTTTCTAACTACATTTATTGAAGACGTGACCGACAGCACATCAAGCCCAGACTGACTATTAGGCTACACATACACAAATCATGGGACTCAGGACTGCGTCACAAAGGCGCAGTATTGCGCCCTTGATCTTTTACTCGATGTGACAGAAATCATGAAGGAGGAACATTTACCTGTATGCTAACATGGAAAACAAAGGTGGTGGAATATTATTTTTTTTTCATATCGAGGCAAACTCCATTTATTCAACTTTTTTTCCAAAAAGTAAAACCTGTATATGAGTTTACCACAAGCAAAGTGAAATGTTCATTTTTTGTTTAAAATTTGATGACAATGGCAGAAAGACAAAAGAAAAAACAAACCCAGTGTTTCACAAAATTCTCAAATCTTTCAAGTGACTAACAAAAAAGGATCTTAACTGTAATGTTGGCCTTCTGAAAAGAATATCGATTAAGCTTGTTAGCTCGGCAACACATCAGCACGATGGAGGTTGAGACCGGGCAGCGTGATAGCAATGTCGGGCAATCGTCCACAGAGCCAAGACTCCGTGAAGCACAGAGCCGCAGAACGTCCAAAGTATTACGTCAGAAGCGTTAGACGATGTCCCTGCTTACGCAGCCGGATTTTTGAACCGGATCGCAAAGCTTTGGAGAGCGCATCGACTAGTAACTCTGGAAAATCCTTCACCAAATTGGCAAGAGTTGTGGAAAAAAAAGTCAGAAGAAAAGTCAGAAGAAGGCCCTCTGATGGTTAGCAAGTCCTCTCTTGTGTACTTGAGTCCTGAGATGCCTGTGAAACACAAAAACACAAACAGTAATGGAGAGCATTCCGGAGACCTCCACACTGGTATGCGTTAGGTAGAGAGGTTAAATGGCGGCGCACAGTGGTGTATGGGTAATTCAGCAAAAAAAATGTGACGTCAGTGTTTGGACAAAGTGTTCCCATAAGTGTAGCCTCTTCCATTCTTTTAACAGCCTTCTTATCTGGGTGTCCACTTTCCACCTGTCGTCTTCCGTCAATAGTGTGCTGCTTTCCTTCAAGTTTATAACTTTCCCTATTGTGGGGTCCTTCCTTTCCTCCCGCACCAGCTCACTGTGACTGATAGCCTGCAAAGCCTCAACTTCATGTTGGTTCTGAGAGGTGAGGATGAGGGCTGTCACTTAGGTCTTGTCATCCTGCTGCGCCTTCCGGCCCCCTTCCCAAACCTCACACACTGCCTCATCAGTTAGTCAGTTCCTCAGTGCACTCAGCCATGAAACTGTCAATATCCAACGGACAAAGGGATAGGTTGTCTGCATCGATGTTTGTTTTGCCAGGCCGATATTTGATGTCAAACTGGAAATCAGCCAGTCCTTCCACCCATCGGTGTCCCACTGCATTTAGTTTGGCCGTGGTTAGGACGTATGTGAGGGGGTTATGGTCCATAAAGACTGTGAAGTGCAGCGCATAGGTCAAATAATCCCAAAATCTATCACATATGGCTCACTTCAATGCCAAGAATTCCAGCTTTCCGCTGTGTAAGTGATACATGTAATTCCGTTCACCTGGCGTCAGAGTGCGTGATCCAATAGTCAATCACCCACATCTTGCCATCTTGGTTCTGATAAAGGACTGTTGGCCTTGTTGGGAGGCATCAGTATCCAGTGTAAATGGGCAATTGAAGTCCAGATATGCCAACACTGGTGGTTTGGGCAACTGGTCTACAAGGTGCTCTATGACCTGTTGATGTTGTGTGGCCCAATCTATTAGTGTTTGAGAAGACAGCTGTTTGCTTTTCCCTGTGGTAGGTCCGGCTGGGGAATGTCCCCTTCTGACTGGAGCAGGTCATACAAAGGCATGGCAATTCGTGAGAAGCCCTGTACATAAGTTTAATAGTAGCTCAGGAACCCAAGCAATTGCCTGATGTCACAAACAGTCTGTGGTATCTTGCATTACAGTGACTGTACAGCCTCAATGTCTTTGGGATCTATTCTAATCCCCTCGTCAGACACCAACCTGCTAACATAACGAACCTCATTGCGGAAAAGTTTGCATTCCTCAGAGGTGAGAGAGTGAGTATATTGGGAGAAGGGTGCTGAAGATGGAGCTGCCAGGCAAAAGAGTGAGAGAAGACCAAAGAAAAGTTTGATTGATGTTGTGAGGGAAGACAAGAGGACAGTCGGTGTGAGAGAGGAGGATGCACGAGATAGGCTTAGATCAGGGGTGTCAAACTCCCTTTGGTCTGCGGGCCGAATACAGCTTAATTTGAGATCAAGCGGGCCGGACCAGTAAACTCATTGCAAAATTACATAGAACTAACAATAAACCCACTTTTTTCCTTTGTATTAGTCACTAATACTAATAATTAGTGCAAAGAATGAGTAAATTATCAAAATGTCAGTACCGTCCCCTCCTGGACAGCAACGTGAGAAGGCGGCGCCAGTACCGCCCCCTCCTGGACAGCAACGTGAGAAGGCGGCGCCAGTACCGCCCCCTCCTGGATAGCAACGTGAGAAGGCGGCGACCCCATCGTCATCGCCACCTCCTGGACAGCAACGTGAGAAGGCGGCGACCCCATCGCCAACTCCACCTCCTCCTGGACGGGAGCGTGAGGCGGCTGGGGAACTGTCGCCACCTCCTGGACAGGAACGTGAGAAGGCGGAGGCAGCATCACCAACTCCACCTCCACCTCCTCCTGGACGGGAGCGTGAGGCGGCTGGGGAACTGTCGCCACCTCCTGAACAGGAACGTGAGAAGGCAGCGTCAGTGTCACCGTCGCCACCTCCTGGACAGGAACGTATGGGCGTGCCCGTCGCCGACAGAGCAGGAACGGGGAGCGACCGCGGGCCGGTCGCCACTGCCACTCCAGAGCACGGACGAGAAGGGGCTGTGGAGACGTCGCCACCTCCTGGACAGCAACGTGAGGCGGCATCGGGTCGGTTCCCACTGCCAGGTGAGCTTGCAGTGCATCCGTTGAAACAGCAACGTGGGCGTGGCGCGGTGGCGAATCCGTTTCCAGGGCAACGTGAACCTGAGTAGGTGGAGAGTTAGTCGAAACTGACACGTGGGCGTGTCTCGGGAGCGGGTCAGTTCCAACTGCTGCGTGAGCTCTGCTCGGAACCGCCAAAACCTCGACGTGGGAATGGTGAGGAGGCGGGTCTGTCTCCACAGCTACGTGCACTTGGCGAGGTGGCGAGTCTGTTCCCACTGCGGCGTGCACTTGGCAAGGGGGCGGGGCGGTTTCCACGACAACGTGAACCTGCGTCAGCAGCGAGTCCGTCGCCGTTGCGACGTCAGCGTAGCACGGCTGGTTCACCAATCCTTGCCGGACCTGGGCCGTGAGAGCCGCCAATTCGGCGCTCTGCCGCTCTATCTCCGACCGCATTTCGCGGCGGAACGCCTCGTGATTTGGCGACTCCTCCTCCCTCTGGGCTGGAATCTTCGCCAACAGCTGCGGGTCTGCGGGTTTCGCCCTTGCCGGCGAGGAGTGGGAGGACTGTGTCTTAGTTGCCGCGCAGCGGGAGGCACAAGGGAGCGCCCGGCCGGGGCGTCTCCTCTGGCCGCCACGCGGAGGTCCCGGGTAGATGGCCAAGCGGGTTCCCTCGTACATATTGGTGTACTTGGATCTACAGGGCGAAGTCGCTCGGGTGCTGGAAACGCGGGGAGGTGAAACAAACTGACTGGGATGAAAAGCCGGGCAAAGAGATTCGAAATCAAAGTCGTCGGAGTCGTACTCAGGCAGCCGGTCATACAAATCGTGGTCCTCCTCATATTCCGAAAAGTCAGAGTCCAGAAGAATATGAGGAGCCGGACGGGTCGTGTTCGGGACGTATTCATACCTCGCTGGCGGAGCGTAAGACACAGGAGTGGAGGATATCAGGGAGCCTACCCGGATTGGACAGGCTTGGTCCTCCGGCAGAAAGTCTACCTCGCGTCGGTCTCGGTGACGCCGGGTCTTTCCTGCTGGATCCTGTATTGGCCAGTTCGTTCTGTCACGTCCCATCGGAAACGAGAATAGGACCCAAATGCAGGAACTCGGAAGATGCAAGGTAGTTCAAGAAGAGACACGTTTATTATATGCAGAGGTCGGGGATCGAGCAGGCAGTCCGGTGCAGCAGCGGTAGTTGGGACGACGGGCGAAGAGAGCAGATGAGCGGACAGGCAGGAGTTGGTACACGGGAGAACAATCAACGCAGGCAGAAGTATCGAAGGAGTCAGGCTTACGGGGTTGGTCGGAGAACGGACGAAGGTCGATACACAAAGGTTCAATCAGGGATACCGGAGCACACGAATGGGACATGAAGATCATTACGAACTGGCGGCGGCCAGTTGTCATCGCGGTCATATAAATCCATAGCATGATCAGGCTGCATGAGGCGCAGGTGTACACCTTCCAATCAACGCACCTGCGCGGACACCCGCACAGCTCGTGCTGAAGCGGCAGGATCATGACAGTAAGGGGGAAGTCAGAAAGGCACTACAAAGGCTGAAAAATGGAAAGGCAGTTGGGCCTGATGACATACCGACAGAGGTATGGAAGCCATTTGGAGAGATGGCTGTGGAATTTTTGACCACCTTATTCAACAGAATACTAGCGAGCGAAAAGATGCCTGAAGAATGGAGGAAAAGTGTACTAGTTCCCATTTTTAAGAACAAAGGTGATGTTCAGAGCTGTGGGAATTATAAAGGAATAAAGTTGATGAGCTACACAATGAAGTTATGGGAAAGAGTAGTGGACTCAGGACAGAAGTATCTGTGACAGTATGGTTTCATGCCTAGAAAGAGTACCACAGATGCATTATTCGCCTTGAGGATGCTAGTGGAAAAATATAGAGAAGGTCAGAAGGAGCTACACTGTGTCTTTGTGGATCTAGAGAAAGTCTATGACAGAGTACCAAGAGAGGAACTGTGGTACTGCATGCGTAAGTCTGGTGTGGCAGAGAAATATGTTACGGGACATGTATGATGGCAGCAGAACAATGGTGAGGTGTGCCTTGGGTGTGACAGAAGAATTTAAGGTGGAGGTGGGACTGCATCAGGGATCAGCTCTGAGCCCCTTCCTGTTTGCAGTGGTAATGGATATGCTGACAGACAAGGTTAGACTGGAATCCCCTTGGACCATGATGTTTGCAGGTGATATTGTGATATGCAGTAAAAGCAGGGAGCAGGTGGAGGAACAATGAGAAAGATGGAGACATGCACTAGAAAGGAGAGGAATGGAGATTAGCCGAAGTAAAACAGAATATATGTACATGAATGTGAGGGGCGGAGGAGGAGGAGCGAACTTCCAGGGAGAAGGGATAGCGAGGGTGAATGACATCAAATACTTGGGGTTAACAATACAGAGCAATGGAGAGGGTGGTAAAGAAGTGAAGAAACGGGTCCAAGCAGGATGGAACAGTTGGCGGAAGGTGTCTGGTGTGTTATGTGACAGAAGAGTCTCTGCTAGGACAAAGGGCAAAGTTTACAAAACAGTGGTGAGGCCGGCCATGATGTACGGATGAGAGACGGTGCCACTGAAGAAACAACAGGAAGCAGAACTGGAGGTAGCAAAAATGAAGATGTTGAGGTTATCGCTCGGAGTGAGCAGGTTGAAGAGGATTAGAAATGAGCTCATCAGAGGGACAGCCAAAGTTGGATGTTTTGGAGACAAGGTTTGAGAGAGCAGACTTCGATGGTTTGGACATGTTCAGAGGCGAGAGAGTGAGTATATTGGTAAAAGGGTGCTGAAGATGAAGGTGCCAGGCAAAAGAGCAAGAGGAAGACCAGAGAAAAGGTTGATGGATGTGGTGAGGGAAGACATGAGGGCAGTTGGGGTGGGAGAGGAAGATGCAGGCTAAGATGGAAAAAGATGACACTCTGTGGCGACCCCTAACAGGACAAGCCGAAAGGAAAAGAAGAAGATGTATATATAGACAGTGAAGAAAATAAGTATTTCAACACCCTGCTATATTGCAAGTTCTCCCACTTAGAAATCACGGATGGTTCTGAAATTTTCATCGTAGAAAGAAAAATCCAGAAATCACAATGTAGGATTTTTTTTTTCATTATTTATTTGTGTGATACAGATACCAATAAGTATTTGAAGACCTGAGAAAACCAATGTTAATATTTGGTATAGTAGCCTTTGTTTGCAATAACAAAGGTCAAATGTTTACTGTAGTTGTTCACCAGGTATGCACACACTGCAGGAGGGATTTTGCCCCACTCTTCCACACAGATCTTCTCTAGCTCAGATAAGTTTCTCGGCTGTCACTGAGAAACATGGAGTTTCAGCTCCCTCCAAAGATTTTCCATTGGGTTAAGGTCTTAGAGACTGGCTAGGCCACAGCAGAACCTTGATATACCTCTTACGGAGCCACTCCTTGGTTTTCCTGGCTTTGTGCTTCGGGTCATTATCATGTTGAAAAACCCAGCCACGACCCATCTTCAATGCTCTGACTGAGGGAAAGAGGTTGTACTCCAAAATCTCACAATACATGGCCGCGGTCATCCTCTCGTTAATACAGTACAGTCGTCTTGTCCCATGTGCAGAAAAACACCCCCAAAGCATGATGCTACCACCAACCTTGCTTCACAGTAGGGATGGTGTTCTTGGGCTAGAACTCATCATTCGTCTTCCTCCAAACACGGTTAGTGGAATTACGACCAAAAAGTTACATTTTTAGTCTCGTCTGACCACAAAACGTTCTCCCATGGTTCCTCTGTATCATCCAAATGGTTATTGGCAAACTTAAGATGGGCCTTAACATGTGCTGGTTTAAGCAGGGGAATCTTCCGTGCAATGCATGATTTCAAACCATAACATCTTAATGTATTACCAACAATCACCTTGGAAATGGTGGTCCCAGCTCTTTTCAGGTCATGACCAAGTCTTGTCGTGTAGTCCTGGGCTGATTCCTCACCTTTCTAAGGATCATTGAGACCCCACGAGGTGGTTTCTTGCTTTACTACTATTACTACAATACTGTTGTGGAGAAATTTAAAGCCGGATTTGAATACAAAAAGATTTCCCAAGCTTTTACCATCTTAACCAGCACTGTGCAAGCAATCATATTGAAATGGAAGTAGCACATTTCATATGCAAATCTTTTGTTACGTTATGAGAGAGACCGATTACATGATCCGCCCCACACTATTATTTTTTTTTAGTAGCTCTACGTGCAGATCAACACATTTCATACGCGGATCTTTTGCTACTTTAGAGAGAGACCGATTACGTGGTCCACCCCAAACAATTTTTTTTTAGTAGCTGTATACACACCTACCTGTTATTTGGAACCCACGAAGCTCTCGTCCTCTGTAGCCGTGCAATCCATTTTTCTCAACGAATTGGGTCTCTTTCAAACTTATGAAGGGTAATTCCATTCTCCCGAGTGTTCAAACAATGTCCAGCAATGCAATGAGCCGGCATTTTGGCTAACACGAAGGAACAACGAGCTACTTTCGCGGAGGTAAAACTCATGGAAACAAATGAGTCCACTAGGGGAAGCCTCTGTCCTGTACGTCACTTCCTGCTTCTTCTTGAAAAAAAATCCCATGGTGGGAGTGACAAAAAGCTGTATACGTCAAAATCATGTTTTGTGGTGAAAAAACACGTGGGACCATATTGACTGTGGGTTTTTCATTAATAATATACCAAAAATCATCCGTTTGACGTCACTTGAGCTTTAAATTCAACCAACCTTCTTATAATTTTTTGATTTTTCAGCTTCTTAAATCGAACATTTTTTGGGGGTACTGCTGTGTTCATATGAATGTGCAATGGTACATTGTGCTAATATAAAGTATCATACCAACTTGAACAAAATGATGTTTAGAAACTAAATTTTTTTCTTTCAATGAAAACTGGGCAAATTGGAGTTGGTGAAATTCCGCCCAAGATTGACTTTATATAAAATGGTTTATCCTGAACCTTCAATAAATTTCTTTTCCACACCAGCTAGCAGTGAATTTGATCTCCAGTTCTATGATTGATGTTAAACCAAGATGGCTCAAAATTTCCAAGGGCATTTATACACTGTCAATCAGATTTAATGGCCAAGTATGTAACAACACAAAAAATTGTCTCCGGCAGTCGGTGCCGCCGCGTTACAACATTCATGATGATAACTGAGAAGAACAATAAACAAAATAAAGACTTTCCCCATTTCAGTTCTGGATTTTTTTTTTTACTCCTAGCTAAGAATAAGCCAACTTGGACTTTCTTCCAAACTGAACATTTGTCCTCCATCACTACAAAAGTCCTTCTATCAGTGGTGATCTGCCGCAATTATGAGTTACTGAATAATAATTGCACCCCATTTCCTCTTCTACATTGTGGTGTTTCAGTTGCAGTTGAATATTGTCAACAAATGAGATTAAACTACTTTGTTTGCCTTTCTTCTGGCAGACGTCGGTGAATATCTTGATCCAGGCTGGCAGCAGTCAGTATCTGGTCACGTCAAAAAAGAGGAGAGTGAAGAGGTTCAACACATCAAAGAGGAGGGGGAAAAGCTCCTACACTTGAAAGAGGAAGAGCAGGAGGAAATCGTCCAAGTTCCATCCACTGGTGTCCATTTGAAAAGTGAAGATGGTCAAAGTGAGGAGAGAAGAGGGGCAGAGCCTCCAAGCAGTAACAGCTCAAGTGATGGAGAGTGCAACAGTGGAAGATTACAAACAGACAGTGATCATGAAGATGATGAACAGTTGGAAGGTGATATGATATATCAGACTGCCAAAAATTTCTGGAAATGTTCTCAGTGTAAAAAACATTTGCTTCTTTGAGGAATTTCAAACAACACGTGAAAATACACACAGGAGAGTCTTTTGCATGCTCAGTTTGTGGTCAAAGTTTCACTCGGAAAGAAAACTTTAAAAGACACACAAAAACCCACACTGGAGAGAAACCTTTTTCCTGCTCAATTTGTCGTCCAAGATTCATCCAGGGGAAATTTGACAAGACACACAAGCACACACACTAGTGAGAAACCTTTTTCCTGCTTAGTTTGTTCTCAAAGATTCGTTCAGCAGGAAAACTTAAAAATGCACATAAGAACACACACTGGAGAGAAACCTTTTTCCTGTTCAGTCTGTGATAACAGATTCACCCAGAAGGGAAATTGACCCCTCCGTAGAAATTGACCCCTCCATACAGGGCACTTAACCACGCCTCCTGAAGTGACGTCACGCCACGTGCGCTGACGTAAGACAAATACTAAAAATGGCAAATACAATACAATACATTCTGAACTGAGACAGACTCCATCCTTCTGATTTCATTCAAATCAACGATATATTATAGATTCTAAATACAATACATTCTTAACTGAGAGAGACGCCATGCTTCTGATTTCATTCAATCATTCACACGTAGCAATGTTATGCTAGCGGAGAACGTCTCATTCATTTATACGAGACGTGTATTAAAAATCAAATTTAGGGCATATCTTCGTTCAAACACAGTCTGGTTAAGCTTCTGGCCGCGAGCGAGCAAGAAATCAATACGTTTGTGCAGTCCGATCATCGCTAAATATCGCTCAACAAAGAATAAGTGTGTCAATCGTTCACACGTAGCAATGTTATGCTAGCAGAGAACGTCTCATTCATTTATACGAGACGTGTATTAAAAATCAAATGTAGGGCATATCTTTGTGCAAACACAGTCTGGTTAACTTTCGGCCGCGAGCCAGCAAGAAATCGATACGTTTATGCAGTCCGATCATCGTTAAATATCGCTCAACAAAGAATAAGTGTGTCAATTGTTCACACGCAGCAGTGTTATGCTAGCGAAGAACTTCGAATTAATTTATACGAGACATGTATTGAAAATCAAATATAGGGCATACCTTCGTGCAAACATGTGTTCCGGTTGATGTTAGATGGATTTAGTTAATGATGCGGTCTTCCACAAAGTTTGACCCATCGAAGGCATTTTTTGTACTGGGTCTTCGGTTTTGGAAAGGGTACGAATCGAACTCCACCAACTAGCCTTTCAGGATACCTGTCGTCACTATTACAAAGTCAGTGACTACACCTCTTAACCATATTTTTTGTTAAATAACCCAAATACAGGATAAAACGCTAACAAAACCTATACTGGACCATTCAATGTTGTCAGAGAAAATGGCGGGAGCAAAAACGGGCTTTGGTCTATGCAGATCTCTGGCCTCTGATTGGTCAGTGACGCGGATTGCGCAATATCCACGGAGGGGATATCCACTCTCGCTATCTCTTCTCCCTGTAGCCTCACTTTTCCCTCTCCACCTTTCTCATTCATGCACATTGCGCAATCCGCGTCGCTGACCAATCAGAGGCCAGAGATCTGCATAAACCACGCCCCTTTTTGGACCCGGCATTCTCTCAGACAACGTTGCATTGTCCAGTATAGCTTTTGTTAGCGTTTTATCGCGTATTTGGGTTCTTTAACAATAGATATGGTTAAGAGGTGTAGTCACGGACTTTATAATAGTGACGACAGGTATCCTGAAAGGCTAGTTGGTGGAGTTCAATTCGTACCCTTTCCAAAACCGAAGACCCAGCACGAAAAATGTCTTCGATGGATCAAACTTTGTGGAAGACCGCATCATCAACTGAATCCATCTAAAATCAACCGGAACAGAAGACCAAGTACGAAAAATGTCTTTGATGGATAAAACTTTGAGGAAGACCGCATGATCAACTGAATCTATCAACCGGAACAGATATGTTTGCACGAAGGTATGCCCTATATTTGATTTTCAATACATGTCTTATATAAATGAATTAGCAGTTCTTCGCTTGCATAACATAGCTACGTGTGAATGATTGACACACTTGATCTGTGTTGAGCGATACTTTGCGATGATCTGACTGCACAAACGTGTCTCTTTGTTGGCGGTGAGCTAAGCTCAACCGGACGAGCAGTCCTAAAAGCCTTCGATGTGCACCGAGACACCAAGACTGAAGGATGGATGTTTGAGGACACTAAAGTAGTGATTGTCGTACTCGGTCGGGACTTACGTAGGTTCGGGACTAATTCAAGAATAATTATTGAGGGGAGCGCGTTACGTTACACAAAGAAAACGAGAGAAACAACTCGTAAATCAAGCCTCGCCTTCTTTTCCTTCATACGGCGGTTCACAAATGGCTATACAGATACACATACAGATTCTGCACACAAGTGTGATAGGTAACACGAAAATAGGAAACTGTCAATGATGAATTCGTCTTTGGGTTATAATTTGTTATATTATGTGGCTTCTCGGTCTTCCTCTGACTCCGGAAAGATCTCGCGCTAATATCAATGGTTTCTCTGTCGATATGCATGTAAATACCATTGAAATACCCCTTACTGAAATACTTGAAGCCCTGCTGTCTGTTTTTCAACGATATTTCACTGTTAGCTGAGAATGCGAGTGAGAAATCAGATGGTAAATCGGACAGTTTCCCTCTAGTCTTTTCTTTCTGCGCTGCCATTTTTGCTAATTGTTTGTCTGAGGTTAGCACACGTGGGGTGACGTAACTTCAGGAGGCGTGGTTAAGTGCCCTGTACGGAGGGGTCAATTAAAAGAACACACAAGAACACACACTGGTGAAAAACCGTTTTCCTGTTTAGTATGTGGTTGAAGATTCACTCGAAGGAAGATTTGAAAATACACACAAGAACCCACACTGGTGAGAAACCTTTTTCCTGTTCATTTTGTGATAAAAGATTCACTCAGAAGGGAAATTTTAAAATACACACAAGAACACACACTGGTGAGAAACCTTTTTTCTTGTTCAGTTTGTGGTCAGAGATTCACTCAGATGAGCCACTTAAAAAAACACACAAGAACACACACTGGGCCGGCAGCGTGTGTGGTCGCACGAGGGGTGGGGAGGAGAAGGGAGCACTCCCCCCACCGGCCACCAGTGTCTATGCACCTATGACGTATTTACTTCACCCGGCATGGGCCCCTCATCCTCAAAGTCTGTCTGTCGGGGAGTCTATTGTTAGTGGATAAAGGATCTGCATATCGTCTAAATATGGCTTGAAAAAATATGGTAAAATGCCCCTGATAGCTTCATTCGCTTCCGAGATATTCTCTTCCTCGAAAAGAGCTTCAGGGAGTCACAAAACCCAAAAATCGCTGTTGTTCATCTGCCATTGTATTTGGCACAGCGTGTTGTCAATAGTGACTGCCCCACTGTGATGCCTGCACAAGACGTCACATGAGGTCACAGTCAATATGGCTGAGACAGGGATGTCGAGTCATACTTGCGCAACTTTGCGCTGTAATGAAAACGCTCCTAGGTCACTTTTTCCGACTCGTACTATCATCAAAGTGATTTATATTTTATGTAGTTTTGATAACGATACCTATTTTAAAATGGATCAAACTTTGTGGAAGACCGCATCATCAACTAAATCCATCTAATATCCACCGGAACAGATATGTTTGCACGAAGGTATGCCCTATGTTTGATTTTCAATACATGTCTCGTATAAATGAATTCGAAGTTCTTCGCTAGCACAACACTGCTCCGTGTGAACAATTGACACACTTATTCTTTGTTGAGTGATATTTACCGATGATCGGACTGCACAAACGTGTCGCTTTCTTGCTGGCTCGCGGCCGAAGCTTAACCAGACTGTGTTTGCACAAAGATATGCCCTAAATTTGATTTTTAATACACGTCTCGTATAAATGAAGAGACGTTCTCCGCTAGCATAATACCGCTACGTGTGAACGATTGACACACTTATTCTTTGTTGAGCGATATTTAGCGATGATTGGACTGCATAAACGTGTGGCTTTCTTGCTGGCTCGCGGCCGAAGCTTAACCAGACTGTGTTTGACTAAATTTGATTTTTAATACACGTCTCGTATAAATGAATGAGACGTTCTTCGCTAGCATAACATTGCTACGTGTGAATGATTGAATGAAATCAGAAGCATGGTGTCTCTCTCAGTTCAGAATGTATTGTATTTAGAATCTATAAAATATCGTTGATTTGAATGAAATCAGAAGCATGCCGTCTGTCTCAGTTAACAATGTATTGTATTGTATTGTAGTTGCCATTTTTTACGAATTGTTTGTCTTACATCAGCGCACGTGGCGTGACGTCACTTCGGGGGGCGTGGTTAAGTGCCCTGTACGGAGGGGTCAATTACATGGACAAAATAGCAGAAAGAAACATGTGGATCCACCTTACACACTGTAAAAGGTTATCTCAGCTGAGTCACCCAAGAGGAAAGGTGAGCAAAGGCCAGCGTACGGTGGGTGCAGATTTATAGTATCTGAAAATACCTGAAGGCTGGTGAAGATTTAAAAGACACTTGACTCATTTCGGGGTGACTTGGTCGACATGACTTCAAAATGGCTAAATTATATTTTTGTTCATATGCTACTTTTGGACACCTGTAAAAGCTGACAAAAATACATAACAACAGAACCAATAATTATACTCACTCAACTATGCTTACCACACATAAGATAAAGAGGCACAACCTCATTTCAAATAACTTTGGTAAACAACTATGCGGGAGGCATGAGAGGAGGACTCCATGTGTGCCTCCCAGTGAATCAGTTCGGCACTTTTTCAATTGACCCCTCCGTACAGGGCACTTAACCATGCCTCCTGAAGTGACGTCACGCCACGTGCGCCGACGTAAGACAAACAATTGGAAAAAATGGCGGCGCAGCACGAAAAGAATAGGGCGAGACTGTCCCATTTACCGGCTGATTTCTCACTCGCATTCTTAGCCAACAGTGAAATATCGTTGAAAAGCAGACAGCAGGGCTTCAAGTACTTCAGCGAGGGGTATTTGAACGATATTTCCATGCATATCGACGGAGAAACCATCGAAATTAGCGCAAGGTCTTTCCGGAGTCAAAGGAAGACCGAGCAGCCACATACATTGCATCTGCAGTTGAATCCCACAAGGATATCCGAAGCTCACTGTACATGTCAAGCGGGGTGAGTGCATTTCTTATATTTTGCATGTTATTAATATACATTTGTGGAAAACAACCGTACGTGAATTGATCTTTATATAACCCAAAGACGAATTCGTCATTGATAGTTTCCTATTTTCGTGTTACCTATCACACTTGTGTACGGAATGTTTACATTACCTCCATTTTATCCCTAAAATACTACCCATTGAAGGAGTAGATACTTTCCAAAGCGTCACTGCTCAGTGCTTAATCCATGTTCGCGGGAAACTTGGTAGTTCACAATCTAAATGTACACTAGATTCTGTCACAGAACTGATAATTTTTCTGTGGCTTTTAGAATTTTTCATTGAGCCTCGGCCCTCTATGGGATTATAATATAACAATGTCAATGCATCCAAAACCTGTAAAGGCTCTAAAATATAATCTAAAATATAAATCTCTTATTTTTTCAGTGTTTCTGGATCCTGTTCACATATTGTTGGGCTGGTAATAGCATTACAACAATGGCAGATGGTGGGCTTCACAGAAGTGCCATCTAGACCGGCATGCACATCTCTTCCAGAGCAATGGAGCAAGCCAAGAGGTCAGAAGATTGAGCCAGCTGCAGTTCCACAAGTTGTATTTGTCAACCCCAAACTTGTAAGAAAGAAAAGACCTGTGAGGAACACACTGAGAGACTGCAGGTAAATTTAATTTGTTTCATTACGCTATAACAGTTTGGTTCTGTCATCACCATAATTTAAACATCATTTCATGATAATTTAATAAAAACCAACAATGAATAAACTTGTCAAATGTTAATCAACTGTCAAACTCCTTTATTTCACAGAAACATTAAAGTCCACAAAAAAGGCAGAGTCTAATTGCTGGGTGTTTTATTGAAAGGATCGGTGCTGGTCGGCGCTCAGGAGACAAAGATGACACTCAACAAAAGACCAACGTTCCCAAATGCTATTTAGCCTCAATAACGGGCATATTTATTTCGACCAAATGCAAGTTCTCAAAATACAGTTGACATTCCGTGAAATCATCATATGAGCCTCTTACCTATGCCGAGAAGGTGGAGAGGCAACACCCAGGCACAGCTCCGCTCGTCAACCAGCTGGGCGTTCGTACGAAACCCGCAGCAGACTCTACCTGTTTGTACTCTGCATCTCTCTATTATACTTTTCAGTTGCGTGCAAGAGAAAGGGCGGGTGGTCTACCCGTCCCACCTGGCGCCGCAACAATTGTAGCCAATTTACATTTGACACCTAAGTGTGTCCTTCAGGCTCTGAGAAACATAACAATCAAGATATCCCACAACAATGTTCGTCTTTGAACCAGATAACAAGTGAGTGTGAAACGGTCGAGACGTCTTGACTAGAAAAACAAGTGAGATAACAGTCAAGATATCCCACAACAATGTTGTCTTTGAACCAGATAAAACAAGTGAGATACAATAAATTCGGGTATTCAACAGTTATGGGAAGCGTCACTAATTAACACTCCTTTCACTGGGGATTCCATCCTTGGGCTTATGCTAAATAAAACCCCCACTTTCTTCTCACCATTTGCCAATTTAATGCGACCTTAGACCCAAATGCCATACAAAAGAGTATGTATACTATGGAGGGAGTATTTTAACCGAAAAAGCCTGAGGAACATTTTTTCATTATTATGATTATCATTTTTACAAATAGGAAACAAAACTGGTTGTTATTAATGTAGAATGCAGCTAACAAGGTAAACTATAGTTACATCACATGAATAGGCCCTGGGCCACTAATGCGTGTAATTCCAACAGAAATCCCAACACAATGTACCCTGGAGGTAATGACTAAAACAACTCCTAACACCACTTGTCAGAAATGGAAAAGTGTTTATCCAACAACTAAGGCAGTAAATGATAAACTGATATTTTCTACTAATGTTGCATTGGCTGATTTTTCCTGTGTTAGCTTGACAGGGACAGATTTTAAGGTGGGAAGTCTCAACAAACATGGTGTCATGATATCCATCTGCAAAGTGCCCCACTGCTCCCATGCAGCGATTTGTTGTGGTGGTGTGTTGGTCAAAAGTTATATGACACACTGATAAATGCAGCAGGAACGTGTACACTGGTATCACTGCTCTTATCTGTGACTGTGTTTCCATCCGAAGCAGAGGATATACAATTGGCCGCATCCATCTTTGGACCTCCCCTTGGGTTCTCCCGAAGGCGAAGGTCCTCTTGGAAAGATGGAGATCTGACATACATTGATGCAAATGGCATCCCAACTGTATACCAGATGGGTATAAGTTGGTCAACGAGATTGCTGCAGGATGGGAATCCATCTTGTTATGGATAACTCTGAATAAAAACGTTGACAGAATCAACTACATACATTACAAAGTACAGAAACTAGGTAATTATACGGAAGCAGGCTTTATTGCCATAAGGGAACAACCAGCTGCAACCTCACTCATGACGTTCCAGAACCGCATAGCGGTCGACATGCTCCTGGCCGAGAAGGGTGGCGACTGCTCAATGTTCAGTGACCAGTGGTGTTTATTCCAAATATCACAGCACCTTATGGGTCAAGCACAAGGGCCAATAAAGCCCAGCCAATAAAACTGATGAACTTGAGCTTCTGATTAAAACCTGCAAAGACTTTGGACGTTCTGAGGCTCTGTGCTTCACGGAGACTTGGCTTTGTGGACGAGTGCCCGACACTGCTATCACACAGCCCGGCTTCAACATCCATGTGCTGATTGTGTCGCTGAGCTAACAAGCTTAAGTGATACTCTTTTAGGAAGGCCAAAATTACAGTTAAGATTCTTTTTTTTTTTGTCACTTGAAAGATTCGAGAATTTTGTGAAATACTGGATTGTTTATTCTTTTGTCTTTCTGCGATTGTCATCAAATAATAAACATTTCGCTTTGCTTGTGGTGAACTCATATACAGGCTTTACTTTTTGAAAAAAAATGGAATAAATGGAGTTTGCCTTGATATTAAAAAATATATATGGGCACTTACCTGTATGCTAACACAGAAAACGAAAGGCGGTGGAATATGGTTTTGTATCAATGAGAAATGGTGCATGGATGTTGCAGAGCTCACCACACACTGCAGCCCGCTTTTAGAGTCGTTGTTTTTGAACTGTAAACCGTTTTATTCGCCACGTGAGTGCTTTTATCCGAGTCGGTGTTTACGTTCCACCTCAAGCTAGCATGACCGCCGCGCTGATAACTTGTCAAGCAGATAAACGAGATTGAGCAAAAGCACCCAGATTCACCTGTCATTATTCTCGGAGATTTTAACACGGATAAACTTAACCACAAAAACCCTAAATATGGATTGTTTTCACATGACGTCACTTGTTGTGCTGCCTCAGGCAAATAGCTTACAAAATACCACCAAGACCCCAATTTTTGTAAGCTACAACAACCTAACTATAAAAAACTAAACATTTAGGAAATGTCTAGAGCAGACAAGTGTCCGATCCCCCTGCTCCTCCGTCGTGATATCTTTACAGTAAATCGTTCTTTTTCATAACCTTCATCTCTGTTAACTGCGAATTTGGACTTCATCCCCTGATTAGTGATCATTTTAGGCGATTTATAATAAATAACATCTTTGTTCACCCCAGTTCTGTTTGAGCAACCCACGGTACCGTAAATAGGCATCTTATTAAAAGTTCTTCTTCTCAATGTATGAGTACGGAGCTCAGGTCAAGGCAATAAAATAGCCGCCGTCACCTATTTGCTCGAGAGAGCACGACGGGTGACGTCACGTGAAAACAACCCATAGTGTTATTGGCTGAGCGTTAACTTTCTTGTGTTCTGTGTCCCAGCTATTATTGTATATCTTGATTTGAACTTATCTGATCTGTAAAACGAAAATATCGGGGTAGTCATTAAAAAAAAATTCTGTGTATTAAGCTGGTTTGAGTAGAAATGTCTGCATATGTTTTGCCGATTGACATTTTTGATACATGAAGCCACATTTGATGACTGAGCCTTGCAAGGAAGTGATAGCCTGCTGTGTTTGTCATTTTTAGGATGAGGTCCTTTTCCATCCCATTCTAGAAATGTTTGTTGTTGTTTTATTAAGCACAGTAAATTTGTGAGGGAACATTATTTTGGGGACAATCTATTGTTCATTCGATGTAACAATATTTGACAGCAATGTAAGATACACTACCAACTTGAACAAAGGGGTGTTAATAAACTCAAGCAAGCTGTATTTTGTGTTTTTAATTCCCTCAAAAGTTTTAATTTTGAAGTTGACAGCTACAATGTATAAAAAAATAATTATTGCCTTTTTCAGACAATGACACATATCTTTTCCCACAGCAGCATTGTCAGTGCTTTTTAAGGTTGGATTTTGTTGATGGAAAACGGGCGTTTGAAAGGGAAGTACTGTAGTTGTGTACCAATTGCTCCAAAATCCATTTTTCATTTTCCTGAGCATGCATGCATTTTGTCCAATGTTTTAGTGATATCAATAACAGATAATTGAGTAGTCGATTGAAGCACTGGAAAGAATCTGACTAATGATTGGAAAATGTAGTTGTGATCCTAAATAAATACAGTGAGGCTGACTCCATTTGCTTGTACATCAAATCCATTTTCCCATTTAAAAAGAATTAAAATGTTTTTTTTCCCCCATTGCTAACACTCCATAAACAGAAGGCCTGCACTTTCAAGCAAAACATGGCCCAAGCAACAAGGCCGAAGTGAAAATATCCAAATTGGGCCACTGTGGAGGATCACAAGCAGACAGCCTCTTCCCTCCACTATCAAATAGTGACGGCATTAGGTCGCTCTCTCACTACTCTGATGATGATATGATTTAAAAGTCAGAAAGTGATTTGTAACACTGACAACAATCAATGTAAATGTTCTGTGTGTGAAAATTTTTGTGAGTAAGAGCATACAACATATGAGAAAACACACTGGAAAAAAACCTTTTTCCTGCTTAGACATCCTTGAAGTATTGGGCAAAGGAACAAGTTTACTGGTGAGAATCGGAGTAGTCAAAAAGCTTTTTTAAAAATTGCTTGATCTCAAAAGTAACGATCAGTCCGGATTTCCAAAAATCTGTTTCCGCATTTATGACGTTTATTTTCTTGTATTTGTCTTTTTTAAAAGCTTCCTCTGGATATATGTTATGAATTAGCACTGGTCTAAAAATTCACAAAGTAATGTATACTATCTTTCCCGATAATTCTGTGTCCATACCAACTGACTGAATGATCGAACCAGACTGTAAAGAAGCATTGACTTTTCGTGTTAGACTATACAGTGCATCCCATACAGTATGAGGTCCAGGATAAAATGTGCTTTAAACCGTAACTAACCAAAACCCCAACCAACTCCCGGCAGCTAGGACGTTGATACCCAGAAAGGCCAGCCAAGCCTTGGAGATCTGTGGCTGGACCTGTAAGAATTTTTCCAAATGGTTGAATGCCACTGTAAGTCCTTGTCAGGATCTGTCCACTTGTTTCACTGAAGTGTTCCAATCAAGTTTATGACGAGCTTCTTGTTTTGAGAGGAAATGGGATAAAAGCTGGTGGGATCCCTCGAATCAAATTTCTTTATATGGGTGATAATGCAACAACCAACATGTTTATTTTCAATTTTATAAATAACAAAATGCATAACTATAAAATATTGATTTAAAAAAACAGTGTACAGAATGCAAAATACAAAACTACTTAAATACTTCCTCTTGTTTGTGAGACTTCTGAGTGTAAGGTAAGTCAAGTTAGTTTAAATAGTTTGCAAAGCGGGTGTAGTCACAGAGGTGCAGTGTTGAATGTGTTTCATTAATTTCAAAAATAAACTCGCTTGCTGGAGAAGTTGAGATGTCAAGGTCCCTGTGTCGTTAGGTGACCATGTGCTTTGTGCGGTGTGAATGAGTGTGAGCAGAAGCCGTGTGGTGACCGTGTTCCTGATGTTGCAGAGTTTTAAGAGTACTTGTAAAGAAAAAACTGTGAACATCCATGAATGTGTCTCCTTTGTAAAACAGGTATGTGAGATTATGCAAGTTTTTTAAATATTTTTTTCATCTGTTGCGACATAAATCATGTTATTTGTTTTTGTGATATATTTTCTCTTGTTTGTGAGATTCCTGAGTGTAAGAGTTTTGAGAGTAATTGTGAAGCGAAATCTGTTAACATCCGTGAATGAGTCTCCTTTATAATACAGAGAGAAGATTAAACCAAGGTGAGACCAGCCAATGTGTGTGTCTTCTCATCCATCATCCAAAAAACTACACAACGCAGAGTTAGAACCACTACACAGGCATGGGGAGAACATGAAACATCCACACAAGCAGGGCTGGGATTGAACCTTGCACTTCAGAACTGTGAGGCCAATGATTTACCATCTTTTTCCAATTTCATACATCCATCCATTTTCTTGTGTTGCTTATCCTCACTAGGGTCGCAAGAAGTGCTGGAGCCTATCCCAGCTGTCAACAGGCAGGGGGCAGGGTACACCCTGAACTTGTTGCCAGCCAATCGCCGGGCACGTTGAGACAAACAGCCACATTCACAATCACACCTAGGGGCAATTTAGGATGTCCAATTAATGTTGCATGTTGATGGGATGTGGGAGGAAACCGGAGTGCCTGGAGAAAACCCACGCAGGAACAGGGAGAACATGCAAACTCCACACAGGCGGGGCCGGGATTGAACCCGAATCCTCAGAACTGTAAGGCCAAAACTTCACCAGCTGATCCACCGGGCCACCCAATTTCATACATTTTTGAAAAAGCTCCATGGAGACATGAGGGTGGTACTTAAAAGACTCGAGAGCTGTCGACTTACTCCTGGTCTTGTGTCATAATTCTCAAAAGGGTGTCTAAGTTGAAGGTTTGTGGCTTGTTGGTCTAGAGGTATGATTCTTGTTTAGGGGGTGAGAGGTCTCAGCTTCAACTCCCAAAAGAGCCCCTCTAAAACGTTGTCACGTGTTACACCGTGGCAAAAACATCACTCCTTTGATTGATTCTCAATTGTTTCCTGTTACTAGCCCACCAAAAAAAAAAGAGAAATTGAGAACCCCCTCTCCCAGAGCCCCCCAGAGGATACCTCTATGTAACATCGTATATGAAAGGTAATCTAATGTAATCCTAATAAAACATTGAGGAAAGTACAAAAGAAAAAAATATTTATCAATTTACAATAAATAATACATTCATTGTTTGGTAATCATTTTCACTAGGGCGGTGCTAAAAAGCTGCATGTGACACGAGAGCCACAGGTTGTCCCCTCCTGGTCGAGTGACAAGATTTAAAAAAAAAACATGTCAACATGTACATCTTGTGACTTGTTAGTCGGGGCAGGGGCATGCTTCTTGCTCCGGGTATGAGAGGTCCCAGGTTCAAAGACCTCGGTATCTTAAACACTATCTATGTGACATAGAATGTGATGAATTGAAATTGAAAAATATAGATTTCTGTTACAGGATGGTGTGTAAAGTACCATAAACCAGAAAAGTCAGACATTTGGATTCACACAAGTATGAAACGGATTCCCTCAGTAAAATAAAACATTCACATTGACCACAAACATGCAGTAGGGGCCAGATGGGTTTACACAATTAAATGAAAACCAGATGAGACTGAAAGTCACTGATGGTGTCGTGGTACACACACCTGACGTTAGTGTTAACAGCGTAGGTTTGATTCCTGCTCAGTGATGGTGTAAATTATGTCCCGTGTGACTAACTGGCAACCAGTTCACAGTGTGCACTGTCTTTTGCCTGATGTTAGCTGGGATGGGCTCCAGCACTCCTGTGACCGTTGTGGGGATAAGTGGCTTAGAAAATGGATGGATAGATAATTCATACACATAAACAATTGACAGTTCAAAACCGAAACTACTATTATTTTCACACATGCAAACGTTTTCACAACATTCAGAGAGAGAGCATACACAAATCCTAACAATGACAATGAAGAAGAAACCCACAATGCATTGCACATTTAACATGCCAGTAAAACTGTATCCCTTTCCCAGCCAACAAAAGCTGATATTCTCCCTGGGGGACCAGCGGTTCAGAACAGCAATGAAAGAGTTGGCGTGATCACCGTGTGGGTTTTCTCCGGCCACTCTGGTTTTGTTCCATGCCATGTAAACATCAATGGTAGATTGATTGAAGAGCTATCATCATCATCATCATTGTCATCATCATCATCAGCATCTATCCTTCTTGACTTTTTAAATAACCCTTATTTATCCATAAAGAATTAAAACACTTTTGGAATGAAAGGAGTGTGGAAATGAAGTATGCAACGCTGTACATGAATGGCTTGAAAAAGATGCAAGTACAAATGAAAGATTGTTTTGAAAATTTTCAAATTATTCTACTTCGTTCCCTGCCTGATGGTGGCAGTTGGGGTTTGCAGGATGGGACTTGGGACATGAGGTGGGGGGTGAGAGATGTGGTCTGCAGCCAGACTCCCTTGAGTGTAAGAGGACCAGGAAACCGATGAGCATCCTGGCAGCTTCTTGCCGCTAAAACTTTGTTGTTTTTGTGTCTCAACACTAATTCCACTAGAGTATTGTTTTGATTTCCGCTTTTCGCTTTAACTTTAATTTCCGAGGAAAGTCAGACTTGAAAACGTTTTTCTCCTGAATGAGAATGAAAGGATTTTTTTCTTCCCTTAGGAAAATTAAATATTCATATTGACCATAACTGGCAGAGGGCAAAGATGCAGTAGGGAGCAGGTGGGTTTACACAATTAAATGAAAACCAGATAAGACTGAAAGTCCCTGATGGTGTAGTGGTACACACACCTGACTTTGGTGTGGACAGCGTACGGTTGATTCGTGCTCAGTAATAGTGTCAATTATGTGCACTGCGACTGGCTGGCAACCAGTTCACAGTAAAGTCTGCTGGGATAGGCTCCAGCGCTCTCATGACCCTTATAATGATTAGCGGCAAAGAAAATTGATGTTGTTACTTGGCTATTTAATGTGATTCTGATTGTTTTTGTGTCTCAACAATAATTCCACTACTGTTGTTTTGATTTCAGCTTTTTGTTTTTCAGACCTGAAAACTTGTTTCTCCGGAAGAAGAATGAAAGGGGGAAAAGAATCCAGAAGAGGATTCTATGGGTTTCTATAGTGCAGTGGTTATCATGTTTGCCTCACACATGAAAGGTCCCTGTTTTGAGATCGGGATAGGCTGGATGGATCATCCATCCATCCATTTTCTTAGCCACTTATCCTCACGAGGCTTGTAGGGAGTGCTGGAGCCTATCCCAGCTTTCAACGGACAGTAGGCGGGGTACACCCTGAACTGGTTGCCAACCAATCGCAGGGCACATGGAGACAAACAGCCACACTCACAAATTCAATTAAGTTAAAATATTTTTCGAAGTATGAGGGAACGTCTCTTCTTGTTACTGTGGAAAGCATCACTGATTTTACTCGCTGATTTATTTTTGCATCCCCACCCAAATGTCACCCAGAGTTGTCCTCTGCAATGACAGCATTTCTCCTCCACAATTTGGACAACGCTGTCTTGCTTTCCTCAATGCTGTTTTGTGTCCATATGGCTGACATTTGGAACATCCGAGATGTCACACCGGAAGAATCATACTGTTGCATGCCCTGAAATTTAAAACAAGATCAGCAAACCTCAGACAACTTCCTGACAAGAAACAGACACTGAAGATGCTGTTTCCACTTAGTTTCAAACCGAGGACCTTTCGCGTGTGAGGTGATTGTGATCTCCAACAAACCATGGAAACAGCTGACATATTTGCAACCAAATGTGGACGGCTCGTAAGTAAGAACTTTCTCATGATCTGATGGGAAAAAAATACATTTCACTGTTTGTGACCGTAAGTCGGGAATTGTGTAGTGGTCCACTCCAATGTGGTTGGAGCAGGCAGGATAGGTCCAATTTCTCCTCCATGATGGTGTCAATATGTGCCCGATGACTGACTGGCAATTAGTTCATGGTGTCACCCACCCTTACCCCAAAGTTGGCTGGGATAGGCTCGAGCACTCTGGTCACCCTTGTGTTGATAAGCAGCTTGGACAATGGGTGGAAAGGATGTTTGTGACAAAAAAAAAAACATAGAAGAATCTATAATCTATAGACAAACTACTAAAAAAAGGTGTAACCTAAGACAAAAGAGAATCATCACTGACACATCCAGGAGAAAAGAGTCATCAGGTCTTCATGAGGACACTTGGAAATAAAAGACTCATCTTTATTATTAACATGCATCCATGTACACAAAATTTGTTTTCTGCATGTAACTCATCACAATGAAGACAAACACTTGTTCGCAAAACACACTGGAGCAGGGGGCAATTTAAACAACGGGGGAGCAGTTCAGGGTACAGTATCTGTGTCTTGCACATGGAAACAACAGCATTGAGTTTGGGTGGTGTCTTGAACTGAGTGTAGGTCCCCATGGTGGCAGTGCAGCTAAATCCTTTGTCCAGGGCAATTAATTTGGGTCAATGTGAAAAGGTGAAATCACCAAAAACATTGTCAAGCAATTCGTGTTAAGATGAAAAAAGAATAATTGATGAATAGCCTTGGCAAACAACCCACATGCCCAATTTGCATCTCTTCTTTCTCTCTTTCTTGGTCCTTTTGCACTCGAGAGAGTCTGGCTGCAGACCTCACCTCTGAGGCCCCCCACATCACATCTCAAGTCCCATCCTGCAGACCTCAAACATCAGGCATGCAACTAGAATTAGAATCAGAATCATCTTTACTGACCAAGTGTGTAGAACATGCAAGGATTTTATTGACCCGTTTACAATAAAGAAAATGTTTATGTGTGTTCATCATTTTCCCTTGCAAAGTGGTAAAGTTGCATGCAACATGAAAGCCAAGGTGTCATCTTGTGGCTCGTTGGTCTTAGGGCATGATTCTCGCTTAGGGTGCGAGAAGTCCCAGGTTCAAAGACCTCGGGATCTAAAACACTATGAATGTGAAATAGAATGTGATGATAGGAAATTGAAAAATGGAGATTTCTGTTCCAGGATGGTATATAAAGTATCACAAACCAGAAAAGTCAGACATTTGGGTTCACACTAGTATGAAATAGATTCCCTCAGGAAAATAAAATTTGCCACAACTAACAGAGGGCAAACATGCAGTGGGGGGCAGGTGGGTTTACACAATTAAATGAAAATCAGATGCAACTGAAAGTCACTGATGGTGTAGCGGTACACACACCTGACTTTGGTATGGGCAGCGTAGGGTTGATTCCTGTTCAGTGATGGTCTCAATTATGTACCCGGCGATTGACAGGCAACCAGTTCACAATGTAGTCTCTTTTGCCTGATGTTAGCTGTGGTGGGCTCCAGTACTCCTGTGACCGTTGTGGAGATAAGTGGCTCAGAAAAGGGATGGACGGATAAAACAAGATATGTGGAAGGAAAAGATTACAGCAGACAGTTTCTCGCTTGCCTTGAGGACTAACAAGCGCTGGTTGTACTTTTCATCTCCACCAAATATAAGCGGTCCCACTGGTCTCCGATTTCCCTCTGGGGCCAATAAACTGTCAAACCTTACATGTTGAGGGCACAAAAGACCATATTTATATGTTACAGGAGTGTCTAAATGAAGTGTGCGCTGAAACTGGAAATCAAAGATCATTTTGAAAGTATTCAACTAAATTCCTAAAACGTTGAAACAGAAATGAACACAGTTTTCAAATTATTCTACTTTGTTCTGAAGTGTGTCTTCTGCTCAATTTTAGTCATGACTGTATAACTCGTGTTTGAAGCATGCCAACTCATCAGTTAACCTGAAGTGAACCTAGCTGAAATGTTTACTAGAGAACAGGACGTAGGAATGTGCCAGTTATTACCAGATAGAATTGGTTTAGTCCTTATGATGCAGATATTTTGTGATGCTTTTTATTTTATGATGAGATTTTCTTGTGATGCTCTTTATTTTCCTTTCATATTTTTGTGATGCGGACCCTTCTGACAGTATAAGAATGCTGCAGGTCCTCTGTATCTTTGCATATGTGATCTGCTACAGCCATTCTCTGTCACTCATTTGTGCCCAGAATATTCTGTAAGTAAAAGGTTCAAATGCTGCAAGGCCTCTGTATCTTTGCACATGTGATCTGCTACAGCCATTGTCTGTCACTCATTTGTGCCGGGAATATTCTGTAAGTAAAAGCTTCGAAGAAACTGTTCATCGTCTCCAGCCTGTATTTGAATAACCAACATTCTCACTATCCGAAATTAAACGAACACACGGAGGAAAAAGCGTCCACCAACAGTTCCCTGCCTGACGGTGGCTGTTGGGGTCTGCAGGAGGGGACATGAATTGTGAGGTGGGGGGGGGGGGGGGATGAGAGGTGAGGTCTGCAGCCAGACTTTCTTGAGTGCAAGAGGACACGGAAACTGTTGGAATGAAAGGAAAAGCAAGCTGAGCGACCAGGCAGCTATTTGCCGGTAATACTTTGTTGTTTTTGTGTCTCAAGTCAACACTAATTCCAATGGGTTGTTTTCACATGACGTCACCCGTTGGGCAGCCTCAAAGGGCGGCCATTTTCGATCCCTGAGTTCCCGTTACTCAGACATAGGGAAGGTGGACGACATTATGTTCCTAACTGCATTTATTGAAGATGCGACCGACAGCACATCAAGCTCAGACTATTAGACTACCTGGCATACACACATCATGGGACTCAGGACTCCGTAACAAAGGTGCAGTATTGTACCCTTGATCTTTTACCTATGTGACAGAAATCACAAAGGATGAGCATTTACCTGTATGCTAACATGGAAAACAAAGGTGGTGGAATATTATTTTTTTTTTCATATCGAGGCAAACTCCATTTATTCAACTTTTTTTCCAAAAAGTAAAACCTGTATGAGTTTACCACAAGCAAAGTGAAATGTTCATTTTTTGTTTAAAATTTGATGACAATGGCAGAAAGACAAAAGAAAAAACAAATCCAGTATTTTACAAAATTCTCAAATCTTTCAAGTCACAAACAAAAAACGATCTTAACTGTAATGTTGGCCTTCTGAAAAGAGTAACCATGAAGCTTGTTATCTTACCTCTGCGACACATCAACACGATGGAGGTTGAGACCGGGCAGCTGGATAGCAGCGTCGGGCAATCTTCCACAAAGCCAAGTCTCCGTGAAGCACAGAGCCGCAGAACATACAAAGTCTTTTGTCGGAAGCGTTAGATGTCCCCGCATACGCAGCCGGACTTGTGTACCGGATCGCAAGGTTTTGAAGAGCGCGGAGACTAGTAACTCTGGAAAAAGCTTCAGCGAATTGGCGAGAGTTGTCAAAACAAAGTCAGAAGAAGGCTCTCTGATGGTAAGCAAGTCCTCTCTTGTGTACTTGCGTCCCGAGACGGCTGTGAAACACAAAAACACAAACAGTAACTGAGAGCATTCCATAGACTTCCACACTAAATACGATGGAAAACTGGAAATATTAGCATTACTCCTACTGTTTATTTGCATGATTTACTGATGAGAGAAATTTCCTTGATTACATGTCACATTAAGATTTTCTTACCTTTCTGTGTGCACAAGAACCTTGTTCCTTCTCCAGTATCTTATCGAACCAAAAGTTGTCCAAAACAGTACAGATATACAGCAATATCAAGTCAATGTAAGACAATATATGACAGTCCCATAACAAGACAATCTGAAGACTTAAAGACAATCCAACAAAACAATGCAATCTAGCAAAGCAAAACAAAGCAAATTTATTCGTATAGTGAATTTCATAAACGAGGTAACGCAATGTGCTTTATATAATTAAAACCATTTGAAACAAAGATTGTGAAACATTTAAAGCAGGATAAAAATAAAAAGGACAAAATATATATTTAAAATAAGAATTAAAACTGTGTACAGTGCAAGTAATATGATTAAAAAGTGGATACTCTAAAGAGCGTGAGGAAAAAAAAAAAGTTTTCAACCTGGATTTAAAAAACACATTTGGGGCTGATGTCACCTTATTCACACCATGTTTACTTTGGACTCTGCGCTCCACTATTTGACATGAGTCAGTCGATCTCAGAGCTCGACCGGGTTTGTACTCCGTAAGCATTTCTTTTATGTATTCAGGACCTAAATCATTAATTGATTTATAGACCAGTAGCAGAACTTCAAAATCTATTCTAAAGCTGACTGGAAGCCATTGCAAGGACTTTAGGATTGGAGTTATATGCCGCTTTGTTTTGGTCAGAACGCGAGGTGCAGCATTCTGAATGAAGTGCACCTGTTTAATACTCTTTTGGGGGAATCCAGTCAGAAGACCATTACAGTTGTCAAGTCTCCTTGAGATAAAAGCATTGATGAGCTTTTCCTGGTCTGCTTGACACAAAGAAGCCTTTGCTCTAAAGATGTTATTCAGATGGTAGAATCCAGTTATGTGATTGATTTGATATGGTTGTTGAAAGTTAGATCGGAATCAATCAGAACACCAAGGTTTCGGACTTGGTCTTTGGCTTTAAAAATAGAGAGTCCAGGTGTTTACTCACAGCAATTCTCTTTTCTTCATTGCCAAAAACAATTGTCTCAGTTTTGTCGTGATTTATTTGAGCATTTTGGCTCATCCAGTAATTTTTCCGATTTAGAGAGTGGCCGAATACTTCAATTGAACTGGAGTCATCTGGAGACACTGCTAAATACAAAATAACTGTGTCATCGGCATAGTTCTGATAGTCAAAATTAAAGTTTTGAAGAATTTGACCCAAGGGTAGGATATACAGGCCGAATAGGAGAGGTCCAAGAACTGACCCTTGAGGGACCTCATAGGACATTGCCATTCGCTGAGACTGAGCACCTCCATTGGTTGCAAAGTAGATCCTTTCGTCCAGGTAGGACCTAAACCATTTAAGGACCGTTACATTTATTTCCAACCTGTTCAACGGTATATTATGATCTACCATTTCAAAAGCCGCAGTGAGATCCAACAAGACCACAATTGACACCTTTCCTGAGTCAGTATTCAACCTCATATCATTTGGCACTTTGGTAAGAGCAGATTCTGTACTGTGAGGAGTTCAGAAAACTGATTGAAATTTGTCAAAAAGTCTATTTAAATTCAAGAAATTACTGAATTGATTAAAAATAACTTTCACAAGAATCTTGGCTATGAACAGGAGATTTGAAATGGGTCTATAGCTTGCTAACATGGAAAGGTCCAATGCTGTTTTATAGAAGACGCTTAGCAGATGCTACTTTAAGAGCTTTGGGGAAACTTGCCAGACTTCTTCTTCGTCTTTTTCTTTCGGCTTGTCCCGTTAGGGGTCGCCACAGCATGTCATCTTTTTCCATTTAAGCCTATCTCGTGCATCCTCCTCTCTAACACCCACTGTCCTCATGTCCTCCCTCACAACATCCATCAACCTTTTCTTTGGTCTTCCTCTTGCTCTTTTGGTCAACTGCATCAAATTCTGACAAGTTAAGAGTTTTTCTCTGGGTGGATTCAGACGTAAAATCATTGTTTTTTTGCTTATTTGTGCTGTCATTTGATCTGATGGATTGTATTTTTTCACTAAAATAACAAGCAAACTCATTGCATTTGTCAGGTGTTACGAGTTCTGGATTGGGGGGGTTGTAAGCTTGTCAACTACAGCAAACAGAGCACGAGTATCGTTGAGGTTCTTACTGATGCTTTTAGAAAAGTGTTGCTGATTAGCTCTGACTAACTCTTGGATGAAATTACAAAGACACCGTCTGTAGAGGTCATAGTCAATTTGGAGTTTAGTTTTTCTCCACTTGCGTTGTGCTTTCCTACACTCTGATTTAGAGCTTTTGACCGTCATTGTGCTCCTCTACGGTGTTCTAGGTTGCCTCAGGACGGTCTTAGTTTTAACAGGAGCGACAGCATTCATGGCATTTGTGATTTGAGGTGAAATTGTCCAAACGTTCAACTGTCTCAGCATTCACAGTCTGTGGCACAGCCACAGTCTCCATAAACTTAGTGGCAGTATTCTCATTTATGTACCTTTTCCTAATAGATATAGAGGTTGTCTGAACTTTTGGAAGAATCTGTAATTCAAAAAATACACAAAAATGCTCATAAATAGCCATATCCTTAATGTTAATCGATAGAATTTCAATATCCTTAGAGATGACCAGGTCTAAGATGTGTGTTGGACACTTAATATGTTGAGAGGTCAAACATTTCTAGTATTGCAGAAAGTTTCTGCCTACGAGTGAATTCATGTTTTTTGGTGTTATACCACAGTACGAGATATATTGATGGATACAAACAAATTCCCGGGTGCATGTGCAATCTTTTTAAAATTAATTTATTTTGGAACATATGCAAATATGACAGCATTATTAAATGTAAAATGTTGAAGGTTAAAAAAAAAACCTTGTGATTCTCCACATTTCACTAGTTTTCACAACAAACATAAGCAACAGCAAAAAAATAAAAAAAATCCTTCCCTCACAAATAAAACAGGAGGTCCATGCTGGGCTCTCTGTGGCTTTGACCCACAAGAAAGACCAACTTGTGGGCATACTGGCAAGGAGCAGGGACTGCAATGATCACCTAAAATCAATTCAAACGGGACCGTTTGACTACATTGCGTCAATATTTTAGGAATATATTGTGAATGGTATGAACAATTCCTGTAAGCATTTGAATACAAAGACCTAAAACATTTCAAATAGGGGAAAAAGACAATATATATATATGAAAAAAAAGAAAAGGTACAATTAAAAACAGCACACAGTCCAAGAAATATTAAAATTAGAAATACTCTGAAAAGCAGGAGAAAAAAAGAAAAGTTTAACCTGGATTTAAAAACACTCACACTTGGGCCTGACATCACCTCTATTGGCAACTGATTCCATTTGTGTCGAGCGTAATAGCTAAGTGCTGCTTCACCATGTTCGCATTGGACACTGCACTCCACCATTTAACTGAGTCAGTTGATCTCTGAGGTCGATTGGGTTTGTATGTGTTCAGGACCTGAACCATTTGTTGATTTATAGAGCAGTAGCAGAACTGTAAAATATATTCTAAAGCTGATTGGAAACCAGTGTAAGGACTTTAGAATTGGAGTTATTGCTCTGACCGCTTTGTTCTGCAGCTGTTAAATTATCTTTTTGGGAAGGTCTGTCAGAAGACCATTACAATAGTCAAGTTTACTTGAGATAAAAGTATGGATGAGCTTCTCCTGGTCTGCTTGACACATACAAGCCTTGACTAGATATGTTCTTCAGATGGAAAAAGGCAGGTATTGTGATTGATTTTATATGACTGTTGAAAGTCAGGCCAGAATCTATTGGAACACCAACGTTTCAGACCGGGTCTTTGGTTTTTAAAGATAGAGTGTCCAAGTGTTCACTCTCAGCAATTCTCTTTTCTTTATTGCCAAAAACAATTTTAACAGTTTGACCTTTGAGTACCTCCTTGACAAAGACAAAACAAATATTACACATTGGAAAAGTCACAGCTACGCATTGCGTCTAAGTTCAATTCCCACACCTGCTTTTATTCTGATTGATTCTGATATTTACAAAACTTCAATTGAAATACAAATTATTCAGGGGACTGTCAACATAAACGTTATACAGATGTTGGCCATCCAGATATTTCAGACCATTCTGTCTGGTACAAGGCTGAGGTCAACGACACCTTGTTCATCAAAGAGTATGCAGAAAAGGTCGCAATGTAGTTTGTAGGTATGAAATTTAGAATGCAAATAATAATTTAAAAAGACTTCAAAGCCTCTATTTGAAAAATAGCTTTCTCCAATGTTCACTTCTATAAAGGTGGGTCATAAGTTAACCGGAAAATGAAGGTTAGGGTTAGCAGCAGTTGTTGGGAAAAATTGACAACCAATCAGGTTTAAAGTTGAACACAAGGACACGCACTCATTTATGTTTTCCGAAAATCTGAGATGGCGTCCTGCCCTCTGTTCTGGGACCAGTTTGGTGTGCACACTCAGGTACTTCATGATGGTATAGTCAGTCAGGCCTGAGAAATAAACATAAGCTGAACTGATAAGAACCCAGACCTTTTCCCCCTTGAAGAAAAATAATGTGCGGCGTAACAGTGTGAGTTGGTGACGATGGAACACATTTTTGGAGTTTTTAATGTGATGTGGTATTAAGGAATTCTATTACTATGTTAGTTATCATGATTAAAGTATATCATTAGTACTTTAGTTGCTGTTAGGATTATTTTATCATGCGTTTGTTTCTGTTAGTCTTAGTCTGAATTGTTCTTTTTGTGAGCTGTGTGCATGTCTTGAAGTGTGACCCAGTGACACCTGGGAGGCGATGCCCCCTGCCCACCTTAAGCTGAAACACCTGAAGATTGGGAAGCGATGTCTCCATCCTGACCTCAGCATGTTTCCCTTCTGATCTTAAGCAGATACTCCTCAACACTGGGAGGATATAACACCTTTTTACCACAAGATGATACCCCCAAATGCCATAATCATGTCTTTAAACAATGCCCTGCTTTTTCCCTTGTGGGTTTATCAAGAGACTCTTGCAGCCTTAAAGAAACATGTACCTTCGTGTTTATGTGCTGTTGGTGTAGCCATCTGTGTCAGCATTTTCAGTGTGTAACCATGTAACCCTTAGACCTGAGAAAGCAATGAAAAGAGCAGACAGGGACTACCACTTTGGCAGTCTGAGGGAGCACACTCATGTATTGGGTCTCTCAGTTGTCCTTCGCGAGAAAGACAATCTTGGTTGGTTTGAGTTCACTCTACAGTCCTCAAGCTTGTCTTAGCTGTCTTTCTAGGAACATCTCTGACACGTGGGCATCACATCTTTTTTTCAGGATTATTTGAAATTCTTGTTTAATTCGTGGGCAGTGTCCCATTTTTGGGACATCATTTTCACGGCTCATATCCTTCAGTATATGAAAATATTTAAGTGTTTTCATCTGATTCTGATTTTTGGGACGATCTAAGAAAACCCAAGTACCCTCTTGCGGGCAGCATCCCATTTTTGGGATGACATTATAAATTAGTAAAGTTATCATATAATTTAACCATAAACGAAAAGGAAGTGTTATTTCCTTGATTGTGGCCTATTAGGAGACTTTTCTCTCAATAAGGCAAAAAAAATGCCACCCTGCCCATGAATGGGTTAACGAAGTGAGGCAAGTGAGAAGAGATTTACATTTCCTATGTCACCAATCCTGGCCACCATGTTTGAAAGGTTGTCAAGAAACACTTGCATTCAGTCACTTGATTGGATCAGGATGTTTAGTAGATGTCATTGACTGAGTTCAGACAACAAATGTGTGTAAGGCAGTTTCCAGGACATTTGAAGATTGATTTGTGGTCCTTGTGGGTTAGTTTCTGATTGTAACAAGTTCTTTCCAAGCAAACGAGGATGTAAATGTCTTTTACTGCTATTTTGAGGTAATTACAATTACAAAATTAATAAAATAATTACAAAAGTATAATTGTCACAAGGACTCAGGGTTGAGTTCAGGATTTGTGTAGTACCAACTTGTCAACCAAGTCGCAGAGAATTTGACGTGTGTATTGGGGTAAGAACCTGTGAGGTAGCACAGCTCTGGGATGAGCAAAGCTGGTCAAGGAGGTGTTTGACCTCGAGCAAGCCTCTTCATGTGGCTGACCAGGAGAACTTTATTGCTGTATTGGATTTCCACACCGTATCACTAAAAAAATAATAATTCAGACACATTAGATGGCTAACAAATGGAAAAACAAACAAACACCAGCCTCCAAGAGTATTGAAATAGACATAATTCTTATGACTGTACTTTGAGATAGATTACAACACTCATTTTACTGCAATTACAATGATATCTTCGGCCACAAATCTTTTCATTTAAACATTGACTTCAGTCAGTTTGTTTTGTTTGATTTTGTGCATTTCAAGTGCTGTAAAAACTTGTACTAAAATGTAGTTTAGTGTGGTAGAGTCACGACTTTAAAACAACCACAACGATTTAAATCTTCCCTTTCAAGGGGACTTCAGTTAACACTCAGAAGTTAATCAAGAAAGCTCAAAGCACAGTAATCCCTGTAAAATGCTCACAAGCACTGTTTTTTATATGTACAAATAAAATTCTAATGCTTAAATTGCATCTCTAATGCTCTCTTTGGGCAATACAGCATTATTAACAGTAGATGTGACTCATCAATTTTTCTCCCTTTCAGGAGTTCCAGACTCATCGTTCTGGCAACCAACCTTTTTGTAGTAGTTCTTGAAGAAGATGTCTTTTAAATGTGTTGCAGGGTGTTTGATCCCAACCAATGTCATCAATCCTGTAGGTTTTGTTGTTGTACCTAACATTGACAAACACACACACACACAAAAAAAAACTATGAACAAATAAACAAATCTGTCATTAGGGTTAGCATAGGTTTAAAGTACTTCTTACTTAGTGAGAACTATGAGTCCAACAAGCTCCTTGGCACAGACATCAGTGAAGGAATGAGGTCTGCACCTCTCCCTCAGGTTGATCATAAAGTCCAGAACAGTCTCACAACGCACCCCTTTGTGGCTAACGTCGGTACACAGCATGATGGCCGACTTGTAATGCAAGATGCTTGTTGTGTCGCCTGGCCATATGGTCAATCTGGGAGGGAAGGGGGAGGGAAATAATTCTGAATTATCCACATATTAAACATTTGGGAAGAGCTCAAATATAATCCACCAATGAACTAGGTTTTTTCTATTCTTGTAAGCCAGAAAAAGATTTCATACAAGAATTCAATGCTCACAAAACATGCTCATCTACATTTAAGTTCCTTTGTGAGTTGTATTGTTAATGTCAGAGCAAAAAATATATATATATACACCTGTGCTGTGGAATGCTGAGTGGATCTTTGTCATAGTAATAATTGCGTCCAAACTGTTGCATGGTAAGGAGTCGCAAAATCCTTCAGAAGACATAAAAAAAACAATGTCAGAATTGGACATGCATCCAACAAACTGTGAATACACATTTTGGGACAAATGAGAAAAACTGTTGAGTGAAAATATTTTCAATTAAAGTGAACCACACAGCACATGGGATCTCCAATGCTGACCTTCTGAATATAATGTTATACAACCGCAGGCAAACTGGTGACGTTGGAGACAGTTCATCTGTCAGGGTCACACTGATCTCCACTTTCTCACCATTACTTGTCATACTTTGCAATGCAGTCACCTGAACACATGGCACACGTGTCCAATAATGTTCCATGTACTCAATGCGTGCCCAGATTGTTCTATTTGTACTATGTCTGAATTATGGTGTCAATGTGGAGCGTGGTGGCACCTTGTTACGAAGTCTTTGCTGGAGAAAGAGCATTCCTCCAACGAAGCAGTGAACTTTGCCCAGAGTTCCTTGTGCAGGACTCACGACAGGACTCCATTGGTGGCTTGAAGTCCACGTGGTATTGGTACAGAACCCATTGAGGGCGGGACAGGATACAAAAGAAGTTGGCAGACAACTCAATAGGTGAGCCACTAGTTCCTAAAAAAAATATCAGTGGAAGATTTATTGTTTACGTAACCACTAGTTGCACCCATCGTATCTATTTTCTTCTTTTTTTTATGAAGACTGGAATAAATGTTTGTGATCTTTTAAAGGAGCACACCAGACTTTGAAGCTTTGACATGCTCCATCATCTGTCGGGGTGTTAACGCCGCCATCATTGTGGTCTCTTCCGTGTGCCTCTTTCTCCTTTCCTCACTTGTTGAAATCCAGCAGAGATCTCAAGAACATCTACAATATTGGTCGGAGACAAGGACCACCAGTTGACGATGTTAACAAAACTACAGGTATATCACAGCACTCAGCCTATTTGAGTCTGTTTGCTTTTGTCACACAGACATGGCGTGAACGATTTGAAGCCACCAATATTTCTATCGTAAAGATATGACAACATACCTTCTTCAGGATAAGCTACTGGCGCAGTTTTCTGCCGCCCTCGGCCGACGAGCCCGGCCTCTGGTTGTTCTGAAACCTCTGATGCTGGCTCTCGAACAAGAATCTTGCAAGGGCAATGAGGATTACAAGTTGCACGTTTGCCACGGAGGTTTTCACGTCCCCTGATACATGTGATGGTTGTCTAATTTGAACCATTTTCAAATTATTTTCCATGGGGCTGCACATTCAGCAGAAAGAAGTATCAAGGAGCTTTGTTGGCCTACTCTCTCTCTTCCAAATTTGTCCATTTGGCTCTGCCACATTGGAACTCAAGACGATTCCACATTTGAAATGCCTATTCAGCATCTGGACTCTAGCTCATCCACATTTGAGGTTTTAGCCCTTTGAAATTTGATAATAATGTGGTGTTTACGTAATTCACCCGCGATACCACGAGTTAGGGTGCGGGGTTCCCCACGGACTGTTTTTGTTGTTGCTCTTCCGGAGTGAGAGTTCACAGAGTTCCCGCCGTTATGCGAGTAGTGTTTTGATGTCTGCCAAAAAACAAGTTTTGTTCCTGTGTCCGACACTCCGCCTCCGACTCCTTTTCTCCAGCGTTACAATACCACATTTCACGTTGCATACCCCAGGTGCAGCAGTCTCCTGGCCACGTGCTCTGCCTCGTGATCGATGCTCTCTATTGTTTTACCAATACCATTATTAGCCCATATTCCCAACTGGTCATAACCTTTATGGTATTTGAGATATTGAGATCATGAAGTAATATTTCAGAGGGTTTTCAAAGCTCTTTCCAATAATGGGAGAGTTGTTTTCAATTCCACCCATCCATTTTCTTTGCCACTTATCCACACGAGGGTCACGGGAGTGCTGGAGCCTATCTCAGCTGTCAACCGGCAGGAGTCAGTGCACACCCTGAACTGGATGTGGGAGGAAACCGGAGTGCCCGGAGGAAACCCACGCAGCCACTGGGAGAACATGCAAACTCCACACAGAGAGGGGCCGGGATTGAACCCAGGTCCTTAGAACTGTGAGGCCAACGTTTTGCCGCTGAGCCGTGCGGCCTTTTTTTTCCAATTCCATTAATTTGATTTTTTTTTTTTTTAATGATCAAGAAAATTTTACTCCCGGATAAAGCCAACAGAATTTAGTTGTTGGCGTGTGCACTTAAGTGTCAGTTTTGTCAAACCTTGCTCGTTGGTGGTGGAAAGCTGAAGACTTTACTTCAGCCTTGACTTCTGCTCAGGGAACTGTTGATCGCAAACGCGTCTGTCAACAAGCGAGGCGAAGAAAAGCTGAGAAGCTTCAACGAGACGACTCCAACCGGACACGAAGATAACACGAGTGACGTTGTAATCCACTAAAGTAGTGATCACGGGCGTCCCGCGACCAGGATTTACAACATTTGGTCCACATTCAGGAAAATTTACACAAGCCAATCGACCCTCGCGCCGCATGGTGAAAAGGAATAGCGTATTACCCAGGATCCCTTGGGCCAGAAATATTTAAACCGACAGACCACCGACTCGAGCAGTTACATGTGGCTGACGAAGCTGACCTCACATGCATTTTTGTAACACATACATACAATACATACGGTAACCCGCACTCAGCCCTGTGAGATCAAGATTCATGCGTAAATGTTGGATGGTTGTAAGTACATCTTTTGAATTCAAATAGAAGCACATTAGCAGATCAAAGAAGATATAAAAAATGTGACTTTTTACATACTCCTTTTATTTTAATATACAGGAGAAGGCATAGACGCTTAAAAATAGTCCATGTGATTAAAATGTGTTAAAATGAGAACGACTTAACGACTGCTTCTAGCGTCAGCCTCACAGTTCTCTGCATCGCCTGTGTGGAATTTGTACCTTCTCCCCATGTTTGCGTGGGTTTTCTCTGGACACACCGGGTTTCTCCCACATTCCAAAAACACGTATTCACGGGGCACTTTAAATTGGCCCTAGGTGTGATTTTGAGTGTGATTGTTTTGTCTCCATGTGCCCTACGATTGGCTGGCGACCAGTTCAGGGTGTCCCTTGCATCCTGGCTGTTGACAGCTGGGGTAGGGTCAAGCGCCCTCTCGACCCTCGTGAGGATAAGTGGGTGAGAAAATGAATCAATGGAGGTTGAAGATGTACCGAGTCACACTCCATGGCAATAGGTGGCGGTAATACTCCGTCAAAAACAGTGAAAAAAAAGACGAAGCAAAAGCTTCGCCGGAAAAGATCGTCGCCTTTCACTTCTGGGTATGCGGGAGGAGGTTCGTGTATACAGTAAGACTTGCTGAATTTGGACCCAATGTTACGAATCATCGACGTAGGACGCCCCTGATCACTACTTTAGTGGACCAAAACAGCTTTCATGCAATCTTCGTGTCCGGCTGGAGTCGTCTCATGCACGTTGAAGCTTTTCGTCTTAGCTTAATCTTGCTAACAAAGACATTTCTTTGCGATCGACACTTTCCTCAGCAGAAATCAAGCGTACGGCAAAGTTCTTCTTTCCGCTACCAATCAGTAAGTAGTGCGGACTACAATATCTAATCATAACATTTAAATGTGGCGGGAAAAACGACCGCAAATGAGAACACCAAAAAACACTGTTTGGGTAAGATACCGAAGTAACGTCCTGAAACACGTATTTCCGGAATCGTCATCGTTACTGTGATCTAAATTTTAAGGGTAGGAAACGTAAATTTTCGAGCGCATTTTAACTTCTCTAGATGAAAATATATGTTCAACTGTACGATAAAGTACAAATCATGTTCGATGATTTTACCGAAAAATACAAGTGTTTTTGAATAAAAATACCCGAACTTTGATCGATTTTTGCCGGACATGGCGCCTCCTTCCATTTTTTTTTTTTTTTGTTTTTTGTTTTTTTTACCTTTAACGTTATACAGAGGCCACTTGTATTTATGGAATTGGATTATCTCTGGCAGCATTGCTTGTTGACGCCAAAGAAAAAAACGCATTTGTTTTTCGAGAATACATTGATTTTAAGATAAAGTCAATCTGTAACAATGGTAAAAAAGTGTGTGGTTCAGTTTTGTAGTAATTCAAATTATTCTGGTCACAGTTTACATTGTTTTCCCAAAGATCCAAGCCTCAGTAGTCAGTGGGTCAGGTTTGTGCAAAAGAAGAAGGCGAATTTTTCCATGCCCAGTCAACATTCTGTCATCTGCAGTGAACATTTCACCCCAGACTCTTTTACTGGTGGACTCATGTCTGAGATGGGGTTTAAATGTAAAAAAAAATTAAAACCTGGATCAGTGCCTACCATACATCCAGTTACGACCCCTGAACAGGTCACTGTTGCTAAACGGACCAAACGTGAACTTGAATCAGCCGCTAAACCTGGACAAGGTGCAACAGGCTCAGAAGCCCCTCCACAGGAAGTACCAAAACTGAGAAGAGTTTTTGTTAGAAGACAAGTTGTGGAGGTATGTTGATCGTATTTTATTTTCTGAAAACTTAACACTGTTGACATGGTTGAATGAAAGCAGCATATGTCATTCTTGGCGAAAAGTGTTTCATTACAGCAAATCGTTTGGCCATTCTCAACTAAAAAAACAGGATACTGTTGTATACTAACCTTTTGTTATTTATTAATTTAATGACAGTTTTGTGAAATGTTAACAATGTCTGTGATTCCACCCCAAACAAGCAGTATCACAAGGAAGTGTATTTGGCTATTGACAAATGCAGCCAAGCTAATGTTCTGATGTGTGCTGAGTTTTTAATTTTAATAAAATACGACACTGTTAAAAAGTTAAGTATGACATACTAGTCACTCCCAGAATAGTTTCAAACAATCAAATAATGTAAATTCTATTATTTGCAAATTTAATTGTATACTTCCTTTTACAAAAACTTTCTTCTGTTGTTTTCATGGGTCTGCATCTTGTGCATGCACACCTGTGGAGATAATAAATAAAAAAACAAATCTGTTCACATTCACAAACGTGTACAGGTCAAAGACCCTTATCCAATCACTCACATTTGAAAAATATACGGGTGTGGTCAGTCATGCTCGAAGATATAGTTACGGGTGTGGTCCATGTGATTAGGGACCTTAAAATACTCGGTTAATATAACATAACAGTAATTTAAAAATAAAATCAACAAATACATAACTAAAATAGAACAAAATTTCAAACTGAGAAATGATCATTTTCAATTTCAACTGATATTCGTAGAACATGGTACAAAATGGTATTTAAAATTTTTCATCACTAAAAATTCTTGATCGAGCAAACTTTATCTGAAGAAAAGTTAAATACAATGGCCTGTCAAGGAATACAGTGAAGAAAAATAAGTATTTGAACACCCTGCTGTATTGCAAGTTCTCACACTTAGAAATGATGGAGAGGTCTGACATTTTCATCGTAGGTGCATATCCACTGTGAGAGAGATAATCTAAAATGTATGTAAAAATGTATGATTTTTTTAAACAATTTATTTGTGTGATACAGCTGCAAATAAGGATTTGAACACCTGAGAAAACCAATGTTAATATTTGCTACAGTAGCCTTTGTTTGCAATCACAATGGTCAAACAGTTCCTGTAGTTGTTCACCAGGTTTGCATACACTGTAGGAGGGATTTTGGCCCAGTCCCCCACACAGATCTTCTCTAGATCAGTTTCAGCTCCCTGCAAAGATTTCTTATTGGATTTAGGTCTGGAGACTGGCGAGGCTATGCCAGAACCTTAATATGCTTCTTACGGAGCCTCTCCTTGGTTTTCCTGGCTGTGTGCTTCGGGTCATTGTCATGTTGAAAGACCCATCTTGAATGCTCTGACTGAGAGAAAGAGGTTGTTCCCCAAAATCTCACAATACATGGCCGCGGTCATCCTCTCCTTTATACAATTAATGAAGTTGTCCTGTCCCATGTGCAGAAAAACACCCCCAAAACATGATGTTACCACACCCATGCTTCACAGTAGGGATGGTGTTCTTGGGATGGAACTCATCATTCGTGTTCCTCCAAACACAGTTAGTGGAGTTAGGACCAAAAAGTTCCATTTTGGTCTCATCTGACCACAAAACCTTCTCCCATGATTCCTCTGTATCATCCAGATGGTCATTAGCAAATTTAAGACGGGCCTTGACATGTGCTGGTTTAAGTAGGGCAACCTTCCGTGCATGCATTATTTCAAACCACAACGTCTTAGTGTATTACCAACAGTCACCTTGGAAACGGTGGTCCCAGCTTTTCAGGTAATTTGCCAAGTCCTGTCGTGTAGTCCTGGGCTGATTCCTTACCTTTCTAAGGATCATTGAGACCCCACGAGGTGATATCTTGCATTGGGCTCCACTCAGATTGAGATTGACCGTCGTGTTTTGCTTCTTCCATTTTCTAATGATTGCTCCAACAGTGGACCTTTCACCAAGCTGTTTGGCAATTTCTCCGAAGCCCTTTCCAGTCGAGTGGAGTTGTACAATTTTGTCTCTGGTGTCTTTAGACAGCTATTTGGTCTTGGCCATGTTACAAGTTTGAGTATTGCTGATTGTATGGGGTGGACAGGTGTCTTTATACACTAACGACCTCCCACAGGTGCATCTGATTCAGGATAATACATGGAGTGGAGGTGTACTTTTAAAGGCGGACTAACAGGTCTTTGAGGGTCAGAATTCTAGCTGATAGACAGGTGTTCAAATACTTATTTGCAGCTGTATCACACAAATAACTTGTTGAAAAAAATCATACATTGTGATTTCTGGAATTTTCTTTTCAGATTCTCACAATGGACATGCATCTACAATGAAAATTTCAGACTCCTCCATGATTTCCAAGTGGGAGATCTTGCAATATAGCAGGGTGTTCAAATACTTATTTTCTTCAGTGTAAATACAAACGGTCTATACCCGCAATGATTTGAAAATGCTGAAAATTTAGTTCAACATAATCGGCGTTAGTGGCAACAAGCTAGGGATACATTGTAATAAACATTCCTGTCGGCAATGGTCCTGTATTATCATCTAGCGTAATTTATGGCGGTATCTATTGTCAATCCATGAATGAAAGCTACCAGTAGATGATCTATATCTTCCTAAAGCATGTAGAGGGGAAAAGTTTTCAACTTCAAGATAACGCGTACCACGGGGAAAATGAATGAATTTAGATATATGGGCAGACTCGTCTAATGTTAGAACTTAAATCAAGTCAAAGTAAATCACAATCTCATACTTATTATAATTAGATACTGAAACATTACCTGTGTTATATCCCAGAAATGTTTTCAGTGTAACTGAATTTCCTTTGACATGGCTCATGATGACTTTCAAAGTAAATGCGCTCCTAGTACGTGAAGAAGTGCGGAACATGTGCTTTTGGCATAACTCAGGGCCCTGGCTAGCCTTTTTTCATCATTAGCCATTTTGTTAAGCCCCCAAAAAATTTTTTTGCCACTTTTCTATAATCATAGCAAAAAAGATAGCCAATCAAATGCCGGTCAAACTGCAGTCTACTAACATGACTAATACTCTTTCTTGTTCTTCAGATTACATGCATACAAATAACTTTCAGACGTAAAAGGACTTATATTTTTATTGGTTTCTCAATTCTCTTTGTACTCCTGACTGTAGAAAATAACATCACTGTTCAACACTAACTTTTATTAAAATTGAACAATTCTTCTTCAGGGCCTTCAGTTTTAACAATTAACAGATAATTTACACTTTTTATTTTGAGACAGTTCCTTAAAGCCCAAGTATCATGCCTATAAACATTCAAAAATAGATATTGTAATGAAAAATACGTATAATATTATTCACTTCAATGTCTGTACAAAAAAGTAAATATGAGCAAAGGGCAAAGTTGCGAGAGTGTCATTTGGCATCCAAGTGGTCGCCATATTGGCTGCATCTCCTGCCCATGACGTCACGCCGGACATTTGCCATTGAAAACACACTGTGGGCCCTACTGCGGGAGACGAACACACCCCTTCTGACACAGAAGCTCTTTTCGAAGAAGAGAACATCTTACAACCGAGTGAAGTTACCGGGGCAATATTACCCAATTGTTTCGAGCCATATTTAGATGATATGCGGATCACGGCCAAACCACCTTGCCGGGGCCAAACCGCTTCCCCGTCCGATTCACTTCTGCGGCAGAGATGAGCCGCTGCGACGAGCCACCCCGGCCGACAAGGCCAGCTTGAGTGTGCTACTGCCCTTAACGTCACTTCCTGCTTGTTGTCGAAAACAAATCCCTCGAGAGGATTTTCATGGCGGGAGTTACAAAATGCCATATACGTCAAAATCATGTTTTGTGGTGAAAAAATGGCTGGGTCCATACCGGCTGCCGTTTTTTCATTAATAACATAGTACTAACATACACTAACATTTAATACCAGTGGACCTTTAAAGACGTTTTGTTATGTTATGCCTGCTGAAGCTACATTCTACATCAACTACGTCTTTGCAGTTGGGTTACGCGCCCGTCAAATCACAGTGAATGATTGTCAAATGAATCTTGCTCTCCGGTCATTTTTGTTTTCCTGTGTGTCACATCACGAATCTTATCTGGAATTTCTGCTGTGCGCTCGGGTTGTCCTGGGGAATTCGTCAATGTGCAATACACTTTTGCTGATAATCATGATCTACAAATGTTTTTTTCATATGTGATTCAGATTGGAATTCACCTTTAACACACACACAAGTATTCTGTCTAGTTTTTCTTACAATGTATAACTACAGGTTCTCCTTTTATCTTTTTTTTTAATTGTGGTACTTTGGCATTTTCTTTAATATATTGTTTAACCCACAATGTCGTAATTTTGATATAATTTTCACTTGTGCGATTTTTCACTTGCTTTTCTCTTCCGTCCAACATAGAGAGGAAATTGGTGTAAACGCCATGTGAAAATGTGTACAAGTAGCACAGGAGACTACGAGGAGGAACTTTGGGGCCCAAAAGAGGAGAAGAAGCCACAACGTGAACTACTGGGCGCTGTGTTCAATCTGCAGCCTCAAATTGTGCTCCTCAGATCAGGTTGGTTCACTTCTTGCATGCATTTTAATTTTCAAAGTCATAGGACGAAGTTTTTTTTTTTTTTTTTTTTAATGTTTCTTCAGGCAGTTACGTTTTTCTTTGGGGTGGGGCTTTCTAAGTGAAAATGGAATACATGGACAGTGAATAGGGATTGTCAGTGGACAAGGGGAAGACCACGTGCTCAGCTTGTCCAATGAAGTACACTTGAACACGTTGGTTACACTGTGAGCATGCATGCCAGCACGTGTTTTTAGCGTGACCCTTCCGGACTGTTACAGATGCAATGTTCAAAAGCCAGCATCTGTGATGGTATAAGGCTGTGTTATTCCCAATGGCTTAGCTAACTTGCACATCTCTGCATGCACCATTCATGCTAAAAGATACCTACATATTGATTTTGGAGAAGCATTTGTTGCCATCCAGGTAATGTATTTTTTTCTATGGACACTTGGTTATTACAGCAAGACAATGCCAAACTACATTCTGCACATTTTACAACTGGAAGGTTTTGTAGTAAAAGAATGCAGGTATTAGACTGGCCTGCCTGCAGTCCAGACTTGTCTCCAATTGCAAACATGCGGCCCATTATCAAGCGTAAAGTATGACAAGGGGGATGCCGGACTGTTTAACACATGAAGCTGTACATCAAAGGAAGAATGGGAAAGATTTCTATCAACAAAGCTTCAAGAATTAGTGTCCTCAGTTCCCAGATGTTTAGTGATTGTTGTGAAAAGAAAAGGTGATGTAACAGTGGTAATCATGAACTTGTCCCAGGTTTTTTGGAATGTGTTGCAGCTGTAAAATTCTTAGTTTGCGGAAAAAAGAGTTTATCACTTTGAACATGATTTGCAAATAGTTGTTTTTTTTTTTTTGTTGTTGTTGTTGAACACAACATCCCAACTTCATTGGAATTGTGGTTGTACTACCACCCCTATGACAACCACAAGTACTACAGTAAATAGAGCAATATATATATATAATAGAGTCCTGAACACATTTTTTTTTGCACATCAGACTAACAATCTGTCATCGCCCAGGATTGGGATACACCTCAGACTTATTATAGAAATGTATTTTTTTTCTTTTTTTTTTTTTTGCTTTAGAGGCTGATGCAGAAACCCATCCCAAGTAAAATTATCCGGAATTAATCTACATGAGAAACATTTATTTCATTGAAGTATCATGTGTTCGTTGACTTAGTAAAAACTATTCAACTCACTTGTTTAAACGATCACTAAACCTGATATTTCTTCTAATGTGTGATTTAAAAGTGTCACTACATTATACTGTGAACGGCAAATACAGAAAATAAGTATTTGAACACCCTGCTAATTTGCAAGTTCTCCCACTTAGAAATCATGAAGGGGTCTGAAATTTTCATTTTAGGTGCATGTCCACTGTGGGAGAGATAATCTAAAAAGAAAAATCCAGAAATCACAATGTATGATTTTTTTTTAATGATTTATTTGTGTGATACAGCTGCAAATAAGTATTTGAACACCTGTCCATCAGCTAGAATTCTGACCCTCAAAGACCTTTTAGTCCGCCTGTAAAAGTCCACCTCCACTGCATGTATTATCCTGAATCAGATGCACCGGTGTGGGGTCGAGAGCTGCATAAAGACACTTGTCCACCCCATACAATCACTAAGACTCAAACTTGTAACATGGCCAAGACTAACGAGCTGTCCAAAGATACCAGAAACAAAATTGTACAACTCCACATGGCTGGAAAGGGCTACGGAGAAATTGCTACGCAGCTTGGTGAAAAAAGGTCCACTCTTGGAGCAATCATTAGAAAACGGAAGAAGCTAAACATGTTTTGTATTCAGATGAGACCAAAACGGAACTTTTTGGTCATAATTCCACTAACCATGTTTGGAGAAAGACAAATGATGAGTTCCATCCCAAGAACACCATCCCTACTGTCAAGCTTGGGGGTGGTAGCATCATGCTTTGGAGGTGTTTTTCTGCACATGGGACAGGACAAGTGTACTCTATTAAGGAGAGGATGACTGTGGCCATGTATTGTGAGATTTTGGGGAACAACCTCTTTCTCTCAGTCAGAGCATTCAAGATGGGTCTTTCAACATGACAATGACCCGAAGCACACAGCCAGGAAAGCCAAGGAGAGGCTCCATATTAAGGTTCTGGCATAGCCTCGCCAGTCTCCAGACCTAAATCCAATAAGAAATCTTTGCAGGGAGCTGAAACTGATCTAGAGAAGATCTGTGTGGGGGACTGGGCCAAAATCCCTCCTACAGTGTATGCAAACCTGGTGAACAACTACAGGAACTGTTTGGACATTGTGATTGCAAACAAAGGCTACTGTAGCAAATATTAACATTGGTTTTCTCAGGTGTTCAAATCCTTATTTGCAGCTGTATCACACAAATAAATTGTTTAAAAAAATCATAAATTTTTACATACATTTTAGATTATCTCTCTCACAGTGGATATGCACCTACGATGAAAATGTCAGACCTCTCCATCATTAGGACGACTGTACTGTATTAAGGAGAGGATGACTGTGGCCATGTATTGTGAGATTTTGGGGAACAACCTCTTTCCCTCAGTCAGAGCATTCAAGATGGGTCGTGGCTGGGCCTTTCAACATGACAATAACCCGAACCACACAGCCAGGAAAACCAAGGAGTGGCTCCGTAACAAGCATATCAAGCTTCTGGCATGGCCTAGCCTCTCTCCAGCTCTAAACCCAATAGAAAATCTTTGGAGGAATCTGAAACTCCGTATTTCTCAGAGAAAGCCCAGAAATCTGTCTGATCTCGAGAAGATCTGTGTAGAGGAATGGGCCAAAGTCCCTCCTGCTGTGTGTGCAAACCTGGTGAACAACTACAGGAAACGTTTGACCTCTGTAATGGACATTTCCGAACTGTCAATCAGATCGTCGATCAGATAGCCGCCTTGTCTTAGCCCCTGACTTGACATGCCCCTCGCGCCACATTGTTCCACAAGCAAAACTGGTTGTCAGTAGCGTGCGCTTGGAAAAGTTAATGTTACAAAGAAAATGGTTTATGCTATAAGGGTTTATGTTCGAAGGTAAGTGAGGGAGAAGTATCTTCTCTTAGTTTTATTTGATTATTGTCAGTCCTTTATACATTGTATCTGAACAACTTTCACTTTGTGAATGTAACACTGACCTGCTGAATGAACTGTGTAATGTTTCATGCCGAAGAGTCTGGTTAGTGATACTAAATGTGTGATGTCATGCAAGAGAAATGTCTATTCGCCCATTTGTATCACATCAGATTTGTGACAGAGCACTGGGTTCAATTACCAGCCAAGTCAAATGAATACACCCACTCACTTATAAAGGTGACAATATTACGCGTGATCTTTCCAAGTAAAAAATACTCACCCTGCTTTACATGCACAGTACGATTCCACTATTTTATCCTGTTGGATTTTAATATGAAGTTTGTGAGGTGTCTAACTTTTTTGCATCGATCGCCAACGTTTCGCTGTAACTCTGACACTGCATCTTGCTCTGTCCAAAACCTTAATTCCGTGTCCATATCCTTGCGTGAAATAGTTGAGACCTCTCTGTATAACTCTCTTGGACAAGTCTGACGCATTTGGCAAAAAACATACCCCAACATTACCTGGAATACCCAATAGAGAATAGACTTCAAATATGTTGCCATTTTGGAAGAATGTGGGGCAAGGCAACTGTAGCTAAGGGGGAGATCCCCAGTCAGAAAGGTCCGTCGTGTGCGACCTCCCATTTCTTTTTTTTAATGTGGCCATGACGCTCATTTGATACAAGTAATATCATTGTAGTCTTAAGTGAGTGGGTGTATTCATTTGACTTGGCTCGTAATGGAACCCACTGTCCTGTCTTAAAAGTCCGATGACATACAAATAGGGAAATAGACATTTCTCTTGCATGACATCGAACATTTAGTATCACTAACCCGATTCTTCGGCATGAAACATTACACACTTCATTCAGCAGGTCAGTGATACACTAACAAAGTGAAAGTTGTTCTCCTGGAATGAATAAAGCACTGATAATAATGAAAACAAACAGAGTAGATACTTCTCCATCACTTATCTTAACCCCTGGCTTGACACCCCCCTCTCGCTGTATTGTCCCACAAGCAATGCTGGTTGTCAGTCGTCTGCGCTTGAAAAAGTTAATGTTACGAACAAAATGGTCTTCAGATGCGCTTGGGGAACGTGCAATTCTGACATGACAACACAAGGCTGTATGTTCGAAGATAATGATGGAGAAGTATATTCTCTGAGTTTGATTGAATTATTATCAGAGTTTGATACATTGCAGGAGAGCAACTTTCACTTTGTTAGCGTATCACTGACCTGCTGAATGAAGTATGTAATGTTGTATGCCAAAGAATCGGGTTAGTCAAACTAAATGCGCAAGAGAAATGTCTATTTGCCCATTTGTATCACATCGGACTTTTAAGACATAGCACTGTGTTCCATCACGAGTTAAGTCAAATGCATACACCCTCTGACTCAGACTACACTAATATTACTTGTGATCTTTCCAAGTAAAAAGTATTCACCATGCTTTACATGTGCAGTACAATTCCACAATATTATCATTTCAATATGAAGTTTGTGAGGTGTCAAACGTTTTTGCATCGATCGCCAACATTTCACTGTAATTCTGACATTGCGTCCTGCTCTGTCCAAAATCTTAATTTCGTGTACATATCCTTGCATGAAATAGTTGACACCTCTCTGTAGAACACTCCTGGCCAAGTCTGCCGCATTTGGCAAAAAACATACCGCAATTTTACTCGGAATACCAGATAGAGAATAGACTTCAAACATTTTCTGTTCAATCGCCATTTTCGAAGCTTGTGGGACATGGCTAAGGAGGCGGAGCTTAAGATCGCCACCAAAAAGGTCCATTAAATGTTATACCATCATTGAGCATTTATCTTAGTTAATTGAGGGATTCTGTTGTGACAATTACATGGACCAGGACAAGTTTCCTGTGGCCTGTCCCAAAATATATATATCAGCTGCATCAGTAAAAATACGATAATTATTGATTTGTTGTTGTTTTTGAATTTCAATATTTTTTTTTGAACAACAATACAAGTACCAAACAATAACAGTACAAACATATTAAAATAGAAATACAGATAATTCCCAATATTTTGAACATACAGTGTGTGTGTTTTTTTTCAGCTTGTCCCTTTCAGGGTCGCCACAGCGTGTCATCTCAGATGATTGCATTTATATGTTTGGCACAATTTTTACGCCGGATGCCCTTCCTGACACAACCCTTCTCAGGGAGTGGAGGCCCCAGTGGGATACGAACCCACAACCCCTGGTTTACTAAACCAGTGCTCTAACCACTGAGCTACGGGGCCTCATTTTTGAACATACAGATAGCTGCAAATTGGTGGTGGGCATTGTATATTGGTGTAACGGGTTTTCTTGTTTTTTTTTTTTTTTTTTTTTTTTTTTTTTTTTTTTTTTTTTTTTTTTGGTCAACTTTGTGGGTGTGCATTATAGTTCAGGACACATTAGACAAGAAATTACAGTACTTGTTTTGAGAAGTTTATTTTACACTTTTTCCTGTTATTTTTGTTTTTGTCCTGCCCAATTGTGTTATTTCCAGTATATTCAACTTCTCTGAATTTCACATTAACCTTAAACATAAATCTAAACTATCAAAAACTATAAACATCAAAGTTTCACAAAAAAAAAAAAAGAGTTACCAAACCATGTGTTTGTCTTTCTGTGGCCTCCAGACATCACTGAAAATCTTCGGACTGAGTGGCAGGAGCCAGAGCCCTCTCACATTAAAGAGGAAATGGAGGACGAGGAGGCGCAACACATCAAAGAGGAAGAAGAGCCAATTTCGATTAAAAATGAGGATGAAACAGAGCGATCCCACATCAAACAGGAGGAGGAGGATGTCACTAAGTTTCCATCGACTTATGTCCCTTTGAAGAGTGAAGATGGTCAAAGTGAGGAGAGCAGAGGGGCAGAGCCTCCAAGTAGCTGCTCAAGTCAACCCATGACAAAAAGTGATGGACACCACGACGAAGGATCACATCTAGACGGTCTCATAGTGTCACTATCTGAACATGGTGACATGTTATCAGACTCTCCTGACCTTGATGTTAATGGACAGTGTAAAGGTGATTTGACATGTCACACAGAAAACAAACACTGGAAATGTTCTCACTGTGGGAAAATGTTTGCTCATAAGAGCAAAATGAAATGTAACCTGAAAATACACACAGGACTGAAAGATTTTACCTGTTTAGTTTGTGGTCAAAGATTCACTCATAAGGCAAACTTAAAATCACACACAAGAACACGCACTGGTGAGAAACCTTTTTCCTGCTCAGTTTGTAGCCAAAGATTCACTCATAAGGCAAACTTAACATCACACACAAGCACACACTCTGGTGAGAAACGTTTTTCCTGTTCAATTTGTGGTCAAAGGTTCTCTCGGAATGTACACTTAAAATATCACACAAATAGACACTGGTGAGAAACCATTTTCCTGCTCAGTTTGTGGTCACAGATTCTCTGGAAAGCAAAGCTTAAAAATACACACAAAAACCCACAGTGGCGAGAAGCCTTTTTCCTGTGCAGTTTGTGGTCAAAGATTCTCTCTGAAGGGAACCTTAAAAATACACGCAAGAACGCATACTGGTGAAAAACCTATTTTTCTGCTCAGTTTGCGGTTAAAACCTCTCATGGAAGGGAACTTTAAAAATACACACTGGCGAGAAATGCAGTTTGTGGTCAAAGATTATCTGACAACAGAAACTTTAAAACGCACACAAGAACCCACACTGGTGAGAAGCCTTTTTCATGCTCAATTTGTGGCCAAAGATTCTCCGACAAGAGATACTTAAAAAGACACACAACAACACACTGGTGAGAAGCATTTCCCTGTGCAGTTTGTGGTAAAAGTTTCCTCAGAAAAGTGATTTGAAAATACACACAAGAACCCATACTGGTGAGAAATTTTGCTGTTCAGTTTGTGGCAAAAGATTCTTTAGTAATTATCAGGCTCAGAAACACAAATGTACTGGTCAAAATAGCAGGGACGAAGAAGCATTTAATGCATTCTATGTACCGTTTTTGTTTTTTTACTGAAAAGTTTTAATTTTTTCAATGAGGGGATTCCACCTGACAACTACAATATATGTGAAATTATAATTACTGCCACTTTATAGGATAGTACATAGGGTTTCCCATACCAGCTAAGCCAGTGCATTTTAATTTTCAATTTCGGTAATGAAAAGGGGGTGTTTGAAAGGGAATTAATTGTTTCCCAATTGTTTGAAAATGTACTGATATCATAAGGTGCGGGGGAAGAAAATGTATTTATTTGTGAAATATGGGCCATGAAGATCCATACTTCCTTTGACCAATTTATGCATTTTGTCCTTTTAAAATAATCCGATCAAAAATCTTGGGACTTTTGGTGAAAATGGTGTATATGTGATAGTTCATAAAATACATCTTATAACAAAGAGGTTGGCTCAATTTGTTTATCAAATCCTCTTACCCCATTAAAAATGTATTGAAATGTCTTTTATCCATTGGAAAACCTCCCAAAAGAAATGCTCACACCTTAACAGAAAACATGGCCCAAGCGATGAGGCCGACGTGGAAAAACTTCAAAGCTAGAGAACTGTGGAGGATCACAACCAGATAGCGACGATCAAATACTGTAGTGACAAGATTCTCCTCACACTAATGATCTGGATCTGAAATCCAGATGGGAGATGACCTGTCACACTGACAAACGATGGAAATGTTCTCAGTGTGGGAAAACTGTCCTTCTCAGTTTTTGGTCAAATATTCTTTATGAAGAAGCTTTGAAGAAATCTAAGTTTAACAAAAAAAAAAAATCATGAGTATTGTACAAATTTACCCCCAAAAATGTTATTACCTACTCTGTTTATGTTTGTTGTCTTTTCTAAAAAAACCTGTGGACAAATGTTAGAAATAATGAATGTCTAGTTTTCCAATCATGCAGTGATGTCCTTGTCAAATTAATGAATGATTCTTTGAAGTCGGAAAGAGTCCTTGAGTTTTCATGGCAAACTAAAGTGTATATGTAATTTTAAAAAAAATCCTTCTTCAGTGAGTACAACTTGCTTGTATGTCACATTCTTTTTCCCTCTTGAAAATTAAAATGCCTTTAAAGTGGCACTAAGGCAGGCCCAAAAAATGGAATGTAAATCCACAACACACCACAAAAACATGTCGGGTTAACAAGCTTGCCACATTTGAATGAATAAAACTAAATCACAGATTTCAAAACTAGAATTACCTGGGCCCCCTCTCAGCTTTCAGGCTATGGATGTGTCAAACAGGTGTTTCTAAAAGGAATTAATTATACTAACGGAGCAATAACTAAGATAACGTAAAATCACGTTCGGAGGCTCAATTTCCAAAATTAATGGTGATTGTGAACTATAATCATACAAATAAAAAACACGTCAACCTACCCTCGCTGTTGATAACACACAGTGAAGAAAATAAGTATTTGAACACCCTGCCATATTGCAAGTTCTCCCACTTAGAAATCATGGAAGCATCTGCAATTTTCATCGCAGGTGGAAGTCCACTGTGAGAGAGAGGTAATCTAAAAAGAAAAATCACAATGTATGATGTTTTTTTAACGATTTGTGTGATACAGCTCCAAACAAGTATTTTAACACCTGAGAAAACCAATGTTAATATTTGGTACAGTAGCCTATGTTTGCAATTACAGAGGTCGAACTTTTCCTGTACTTGTTCACCAGGTTTCCACACTCTGAAGGAGGGATTTTGGCCCACTCCTCCACACAGATCTCTAGATCAGACTGGTTTCTGGGCCGTTGCTGGTTGGTTTTCCTGGCTTTGTGCTTTGGGTCATTGTCATGTTGAAAGACCTAGACACGATTCCATCTTGAATACTCTGACTGAGGAAAAGAGGTTGATCCCCTAAATCTCACAATACATGGCCACGGTCATCCTCTCCTTAATACAGTGCAGTCGTCCTGTCCCATGTGCAGAAAAACACCCCCATACCCTGATGCTACCACCCCCATGCTTCACAGCAGGGATGGTGTTTTTGGGATGGAACTAGCCATTTGTCTTCTTCCAAACATGGTAAGTGGAATTATGACCAAAAAGTTCCATTTTGGTCTCATCTGACCACAAAACATTCTGCCGGGACTCTTCTGTATTGTTCAAATGGTCAATGGCAAATTTAAGATGGGCTTTAACGTGCTGGTTTAAGCAGGGGAACCTTCCGTGCCATGCATGATTTCAAACCATGACGTCTTAGTGCATTACCAACAATCACCTTGGAAACGGTGGTCCCAGCTCTTTTGTGGTCATTGACCAAGTCCTGTTGTTTAGTCCTGGGCTGATTCCTCACCTTCCGAAGGATCATTCAGACCCCATGAGGTGATATTTTGCATGGGGCTACTCTCTGAGATTGACTATCATGTTTAGCTTCTTCCTTTTTCTAATGATTGTTCCAACAGTGGACCTTTTTTAACCGAGCTGCTTGGCAATTTCTCCGTAGATCTTTCCAGCCATGTGGAGAAGTATAATTTTGTCTCTGGTGTCTTTGGACAGATCCTTGGTCTTGGCCATGTTACAAGTTTGAGTCTTACTGATTATATGGGGTAGACAGGTGTCTTTATGCAGCTACCGACCCCACACCAGTGCATCTGATTCAGGATAATACATGGAGTTGTCGCTTTTAAAGGCGGACTAACAGATCTTTCAGGGTCAAAATTATAGCTGATGGACAGGTTTTCAAATACTTATTTGCAGCTGTTATCACACAAATAAATCGTTGAAAAAAATCATACATTGATTTCCGGATTTTTTAGATTATCTCTCTCACAGTGGACATGCACCTCCGATGAAAATTTCAGACCCCTCCATGATTTATTTCTAAGTGGGAGAATTTGCAATATAGCGGGGTGTTGAAATACTTATTTTCTTTACTGTAATGTCGCAGGCGAACCAGGGACCTGACGATGGGGACAGTAGAAGTAAGACCGGTACCTCGTTAGTCGCCACTGCCTCAGTCACTAGTATCAAGTTACCCACAAAGCCATGTTGTGAGGTAAGTTTACATTACTAACATACCCTCTACGCGACTTCAAAACACTAATGCATGCCTTTTTTCTGTTTTATGAAATCAAGGCTTCTGGTGAACACGCATCAGGGTGGTAGCATTGTTGCTAACGGCATGCTGGAGTTGTAAATATGGGGCTTGGTATGGAAGCAAATTGTAACTAACTCACAACTGAGCAGCACAGTCAAATGAAAAAAACATCCCTTTGTGCCACAAGAGCTGCTTGTCAAGTGGCCTGCTCTGCACACCGGGCAACATCCTGGTCACAGCCTCAGAATCTGCAGCTCTGTCTTCATCTCCATCTGGTGTTGAGAGCAGATCCGTCTCTTGGTGTCATGGTCTGGTGCAGATTGAGGAACAGGGTTGTCTAAGGAGATGGAATGGGAGTATTTTATTTTTCCAAATTTACAATGAAAATGTCAACAAACAAAAAATACATTGCTAACCAAAGTAAGCCAACTATGAATTGTAAATTTGAAATGTCGCATCTAAGTTTGTTTCATTTTTTTAACCCACAAGGTTTTTCTTGGTGTAAAACTGAATTATTGCTTGCATAATATCTTTAGCAATGCATGTTGAAAGCTGAATGATGCTACCAAACAGTTTTAAGGTTAATGTTATGAGGTCTCCTATTTTTAAAATACAGAATTAGCTTTTTATGCACTGTATTGTCTGTGCTTTCATTCTTTATCAGGCTGCGCCTCGGTGTAATTTTGACATTATACACCTTCTCATCTTGCACTTTCTACTTTGGCTTCAAACCAGACCTTTCTCACTCAAAAAAGAGAAAATCTCATTCAGTTTCACCACTTTTTCTTCATTATTATTATTATTATTATTATTATTCACATACTCTGACATTCATGAAAGCAACATTTCTTTTTTTTTTTTTTAACTTTTGCCATTATTACCTCGAGTAAACATGAGCACCCTGTCTAACTTGTCTTTGCTCTACGTCTTATCTAAAGCACCGGTGTTGGGTGGTGTTTGTAATTATGAGTGTGTTAAGAGCGGGAGGTGGGTGGTGTCAGGTAAACAACGAAGTAGAGTGTGTGGCATGGTGTGGCCGAGCAGCTTGTTAGAGACTGCATGCTACCGTGTTTGAAAAAAAAAAAAAAGTCAGGCTGTGGTTCACTGCGCTGGATCGGTTTTAATGTGCGCTGAGTGTGTGCTGCAAGGGCGCAATTGCGCAGGCGCGCAGCTTAGAGGGATAATTGTAAATCTCTATTAAAAAGGCAAACAGACAAGGCTTTAAGTTTTACTTTCTCCAAGGGGAGCGAGCAGAGCCTCTCCCTACGACCAGTCAACTCCGACTCGTGTCGCGCTGCAACTTTTTTTATTCACATAAGTCACATGATGAGAGTGTGTGTGTGACTGTTTAATTGATTACATCTGTCAGGTTGATTACATCTGTCTGATTAATGACATTTGTATCAAGACAATAAGTTCAAAGGTGCAAGCAAGGTGGTGATGTGTTACCAACTATTTACAAAATGAGAACATATGAATGATTTCTTGAACAGTCATCATCATTTCCCCTTTTTCACTTATTAAATATGGCTTATTTATTTATACATCAAACATTCAAACACGTCAACCAGAAATGAAAGGAGTGTGTAAACGAAGTGGGATGAAACTGGAAATCAAAGATTTTTTGAAAATATTCAACTAAGTTCGTTAGAGAAGTCGTTGAATTAACAATGAATCAGATAGATCATGTCGTATGTACTGTACCTTGAAAATTATGATTTTAATGTAATATCTTCTACGGTTGTTTGGAGAATATATCGGCAATTCCAAATTTTCATGGTCGCCGCCATTTTGGCAAGTCACCTGACCTACGTGCGCGGATGTGACGTATTACGTGCGCAAACAAAGGCTCGCTTACGTTGTGATGCAATTATGGCCATCGTTGATTTCTCGGATTTAGCCTCATCTGATGAACAAATAGCATTATCGGTTGCTCGAGAAGACAAAGGAATACTTCCGTACAGATTTGAACCTGGCTGTAAATAATGTAGAATTTTTGGATAGTCCTTCGGACGGGAATGACGCGTGGTCCGACAATTCGGAGAACGATGCGTGGGACACACCATTCATCCATCCTATTGATTTTGGAGTGCGTTTAGGCCAGCCTGAGAATCATTGGTGCACATGCGACCGATGCGTAGCCATGGACAGTCCTCTGAAGAATCTTTGTTGTCAGGAACTTGAGGGACTGGAAGGAAAGATATTTGGAGCGGACCTGGATTGCATTTCCTTCCATAGCGAGTTTCATAGCATTGTCCTCTGGAAGCCTGGACTGAGTGTCATGATCCTGCCGCTCCAGCCCGGGCTGTGCGGGTGCCCACGCGCTCGTGCTAATTGGGAGGCACACACCTGCGCCTCATGCGGGCTGATTATCCCGTGTGTGTGTATATATAGGACCCCGATGACGACTGGTCCGCCGCAGGATCGTTGAGCTTCATGCCCCGTTCGAGTACTTCCGTATCCCTGATCGTCAACCCGTGTGTCCTGACCTCCGCCTGTTCTCCAACCGACCCTGTAAGCCTGACTCCCTTGAGACTTCTGCCTTCCTTGATCGATCTCCCGTGTACCGACTCCTGCCTGCCCGCTCACCTGCTCTCTTCGCCCAACGTCCCAACTACCGCTGCTGCACCTGACTGCCTGCCCGATCCCCGACCACGGAATAATAAACGTTTCTCCCCGAACTACCTTGCATCTTCCGAGCCTCGCATTTGGGTCCTACTCCCGTTCCGATGGGTCGTGACACTGAGAACTCCCCTCGTGGTGATGAAGGATGTGAAAAAGGCAACTCTGGTAGAACCCATCAGTGAAAGATAGGCCTTATATTGTGGGAAAGGTTGCTTCTACTTTTGGCTTTACCTGTGAGGGGTGGCCACAGTGTGTCATCTCAGATGGACGTTCATATTTGTTTGGCACTCTTTTTACCCCGAATGCCCTTCCTGATGCAACCCCTCTCGGGGAGTTGGGAAAGGTTGTATATATATTAAAAAATTCAACATTTAAAAATAAAATGCAATATTTTCAGTCTCCTGAGATTCAACTGGCTACAATTCGCTTTCTGAAATTAAACCGGCTCCAATTTGCTGTATGAAATTCACTGTCTAAATTCTAGGTGGAGGCATAAAATGTTTCAGTATTGAGCAATTTATTTGGAAGTATTCCTCCATCTTCCCGATCAACCGATACTGCTATTTCTGTATCAGATGAGGATAAATCTGAGAAATCAAAGCTGGCCGTAATTGTGTCACAACGTAAGCGAGCCTTTCTTTGCCCACATAATAAGTCACATCAGCGCACGTAGGTCATGTGACTCGCCAAAATGTCGGCGACTGGGAATATTCAAAATTGGCGATATGAATATTCTCAAAACATCCTTAAATGATATCGGATTAAAATAATAATTTTCAAGGTACAGTACATATGACATGACCTATCTGATACATTGTTAATTCAATGACTGGACTTCTTTCAACGCTGAAACAGAAATGGACACGATTTTCAAATTATTGGACTTCGTTCCTTGCCAGGCGGGGATCTGCAGGATGGGACTTGAGACGTAAGATGAGGGGACTGAGAGGTGAGTTCTGCAGCCAGACTCTCTTGAGTGCAAAAGGACCAGGAAACAGATGGAAGGAGAGGAAAAGCAAACTGAGCGTCCAGGCAGCTGTTTGCCACTCATGTTTTGCTGTACACTAATACTGTACTGAGAGAGACAATTTTCTTGTGTGTTGTGACATACACCAGCACGGTGCAGAGGTTGGAAAGCATTGGCCTCACAGTTCCGAGGGCCCGGGTTCAACCCCAGTCCTCCCTGTGTGGAGTTTTCATGTTCTCCCCCTGCCTGCGTGGGTTTTCTCCGGGCACTCCGGTTTCATTCCACATCTCAAAAGATGCAAGATTAATTGGACACTCTAAATTTCCCCAAGGTGTGAGTGTGGCTGTTTGTGGCTGGAAACCAGTTCAGGTTGTACCCTGCTTCCTGCCCGTTGACAGCTGGGATAGGCTCCAAAGCTCCCGTGACCCTTGTGAGAATGAGCGCCAAACAAAATGGATGGACAAATGTTGTTACATACTTAGCCATTAAATGTGATTATGATTGTTTTTGTGTCTCAACACTAATTAAGTGTTGTTTTGAGTTCAGGTTTTCGCTTTAATTTAGATTTAAGTTTAAATTTAAGTTTAGTCAGACCTGAAAACTGGTTTCTCCTAAAGAAGAATGAAAGCAAAAACAAAAAAATTCTACAAGAGGATTCCATGGGTTTCTTTTGCAGTCCCACAATGGCCCACTTTCAATAGTATAGTGGTTATCACGTTCGCCTCACACGTGAAAGGTCCCCGTTTCAAGAGCAGCTGCAAACATGCTTTATTTTCTCGCGTGCTCGTCAAGGAGCTGTTTGACTGGGTTTTCTGTTCATGTTGTAAATCTTGAGGAGAGTGGAAGTTTCCATAGATTAATGCTGCTGATCTGTGCCTGGTATTTGTTCTAAAACTTTGTCTGAGCAAGGACTTTACGGTGGCGCGGCTGTAAAGCGTTGGCCTCACAGTTCTGAGAACTTGGGTTCAATCCCATCCCAGCCAGTGTGGAGTTTGCAAGTTCTCCCGTGCCTGCATGGGTTTTCTCTAAGCACTCAGGTTTCCTCCCACATCCCACAAACATGCAATGTTAGTTACTCTAAATTGCCCCGAGGTGTGATTGTGAGTGCGGCTGTTTGTCTCGATGTGCCCTGCGATTGGCTGGGTGTAGCCCGCCTCCTGCCTGTTGACAGCTGGGATAGGCTCCAGCACTCCTAAAATCTTTGTGAGGATAAGTGGTTAAGAAAATGGATGGATGATTATGTGGAGAGTGACCTGAATGTCACTTTTAATCACCACTCGAGATTTTAGCACAAAAGCGGTTGAAATGGTAATCCATATCAAATGTTGATTAATATACAGTAAAAAGTTTAATGCCTATTGAGTCTTTCACATTGTTTCACTGGTGCTGGCTCAGCATCCTTCAGCCTTGTTGCCATGTCGACAGATTTAGAGAATCAACCTTGCCAGATTTCACCATCTGTGATCGTATAGTGGTTAGTACTCTGTGTTGTGGCTGCAGCAACCCTGGTTCAAATCCAGATCATGGCAAGATTAAATCCATGAAGATAATTTTTTTAGTCCTTATGGATGAAATTTGCATGGGACAGTGACAATTTGTGAGATGGGCTTGGGTAGGGCTTGAATCCATCGTCAAGCTAATAGTGCAATGGATAACATGTCTGAAATAATGAATCCTTGCAGTTAATTAATTTCCACAAGGTCCAAAGCTTCATGGTGCTTTATTTGTGCTATGGCATATCAAGTGGTCGGGAAGCTCAAGAGGTCAACAGTGTTGAGAATTCTATGGCTATTTGTTCAACAAAAATGGTTTGAATGTGCTTGTGAAACTACATGAACAAAATACAAGTGCTCTCAGGATAATTTCCTCTTCATTTTTATTTAGAAATAATAACTTTCCCAAAATGTTTGTCATTCAACGGTGTCATTTTTGGGGAAAGTATTTCACCAGCTTTGGACAATATGACTGTCAAATAAAAACAAATTTGTATGATTCAACCTGTTTATTTTTTATCTTACTGAAAAAAAACTTGAACATGATTAAAAAGGTTGATGAATGTTGTGAGGGAGGACATGAGGACAGTGGGTGTTAGAGAGGAGGATGCACGAGATAGGCTTAAATGGATAAAGATGACACGATGTGGCAACCCCTAACGGGACAAGCCAAAGGAAAAGAAGAAGAGTTGGACTTCATATCAAAACGCACCACTGGCTGCAACGTGTCGACAACAAGTTGCAGACTGTGTTGTTGCTTTGTCCTTGAAGTACAGAGGAAAGTGGAGGTCATAGGGTTAAAAACTTGTGATTGTGAGAGCAGCAGTTGTCTGAGTCCGTGTGACCTGCAATTGGCTGGCAACCAGTTCAGGATGTACCCTGCCTCCTGCACGTTGGCAGCTGGGAGAGGCTCTAGCACTCCTGTGACCCTTGTGAGGATAAGCGGCTGAGAAAATGGATAGATGGATTTACCTACCTTTTAAACTTAAATTTGGAAGTGATTGTTACAATTTGGCAGTATGGTGGAGCAGCTGTAGAGCATTGGTCTCACAGTTCTGAGGACCCAGGTTCAATCCCAGCCCCACCTTTTGAGTTTGCATGCCCTTGTGTGCCTCTGTGAGTTTTCTCCTTGCACTCCAGTTTTCTCCCACATTCCCAAAGCATGCAGCATTAATACCCAATGAACCCTTAACTTGCTACACAGGCCACTTGAGAGAAAGACAGCAAGTTGGATCATTACTTCATACTGATCCACTACAGATGACATAGTTGGGTTCGTCCAGGAGTTGAACCCGGGACCTCTCGCACCCAAAGCGAGAATCATACCTCTAGACCAATAAGCCACATGAGTAACAAGTACCCCCCAACCACTCCCGTCCCGAAAAGCTTCACGACCACGAAGTTCGGAGTGAATCCTGTCACACTGTGCTTGGTGGCCCTTTAGGCCATGACACCATAGGGGACCATAAGGTCCCAGTCCCAATGACAATGTTCTGCTTTGTAAGCTAGGATCCACTGAGTGTCGTTGAAGTGTTCAACTTGGCCATTTGATTTAGGTCGGAATGGCGTTGTGCGAGTTTTATCTGTGCCGAACAGGCTGCACATCCCTTGGAATACGTCAGACTCCAAGTTACGACCCTGATCGCTGTGCAGAGCTTGAGGTATCCTATAGTGACTCACCCACTCAGACACAAGAACTTCAGTGACAGTCGCAGCTTGCTCATCAGGAATCTTTCTGAAGAATCTTTGTAAAATAATCCTGTATCACCAGCACATATTGGTTTCTGTGCTCAGTTTCATTTAGCGGTCCCATGATGTCCAGGGCAATGCGTTCAACCGGGGCCCCCACTTGGACATATCCCATTGGAGCTTGTGGTCTTTGAAGATTCCGTCCACTCCGTTACCCCAGCCCCAGCTTGGAGGCCCGCCAGGCAGACAGCTGTCGAGATGGATTGCCCGTTCAAATCTGTCACCACCCTTGAAAAAAAAACAACAAAAAAGGAGATCATGATCTAAATGTCACTAACCAATGCAGACACTTGACCACCTTATTAAGGTGGCATTTTTAGAACAACATTCAGCTTTTAGAAATTCAGCAGATTTTTTTTCACTTCCCCACACCCTTGCTGGGCACACACAAGCCAAAACAATTCCCTATTTTGTCACCATCTGCCGGAAGGAGAGGCGTCAGCTGTCATCAAACCATTTGCTAGTTGACCGTGTGCCTTCACCAGCACGCGTGTGTAATGGACCTTTCCGACCTGCCAATCACTCGTACAATAATAGCCAATCAGATAGCTGCATTGTCTTAACCCCTGGCTTGACACGCCCCTCTTGCCATATTGTCCCACAAGCAATGCTGGTTGTCAGTAGCGTGCACTTGAAAAAGTTATTTTATGAAGAAAATGGTGCTCAGATGCGCTTGGGGAACATGCGATTCTGATGAAAGATATCCTGCTAGGTTACAAGGGGCCCGGTTGATTCACTTTCAAAGCCTAAAACACAGTTAACGAAGTGTCTACGATGGATTAAGGCTTGCGGAAGACCGTATGTGCAACTAAATCTGAACAATATCAACAAACACAAGGCTGTATGTTCAAAGGTACAGTGAAGAAATTAAGTATTTGAACACTGTGCAAGTTCTCCCACTTAGAAACTATGGTGGGGTCTGAAATTTTCATTGGATGTGCATGTCCACTGTGAGAGAGATAATCTAAAAGGAAAAATCCAGAAATCACAATGTATGATGTTTTAACGATTTATTTGTGTGATACAGCTGCAAATAAGTATTTCAACACCTGAGAAAACCAATTTTAATATTTGTTATAGTAGCCTTTGTTTGTAATAGATACTCTTCAGGTGTCGTCATGAGTGACGTGACATTTGTTTACCACACCCACTGGACCGCAAAACTACAATACAACTCGTGTTTTAGTGATCTTTTTGTGAATATTGGCTTGCTAATAAGCGTCTTTCATCATGGTATTTCATTGTGTGGCCAATGCTTGTAAGAATAGACGGAAAAAAGGGTCTGACACTTCAGGCATTGTTTACCTTTTGCTGGGCATTCAGCTAATTTACTGTGGTTTCCTCCACACTTTTTACATATCTTTACGGAGGTCTTTGGCCTGTCAATACGCCTCCTCGCACCTGCAGTGAAATTTTGCTTTCCGAGTTTGCGGAGGCTAACGTGTGGGAGCGTCACTTTTTTTAGCGTGAGCGCCAGCCCCTGGCTGAGTAAGCTTTCACGCACACTCGGTAAGTTGTTAGTGAAAAATATGCAGTCTCTGACCATCTCGTCACTGTTTGTGTAGTTACAGTCTTCAAGCAACAGCTTGAGTTCTGTCACAAAGTGCTCAAATGACTCACAGTTACCTTGCGCCTTCTCATGAAACTTATGTCTGGCAAATATGGGGTTTGCTTTCGGAGTGAGGTCATCAGACATTTTTTTGCAATAGGTTTTTAGCAACTTATCTTCATCTCCGGTCAGTATCAACGTATCCCGTCCTTTTTCGCTGATCCACAGCAGGAGGAAACTGCACTTTTCCTGAGTGAGTGAGAATGAGTTTGGTGTGTTGCTTGAATCTCCGCGATGCATCTGGTAAATTGGGTGAGTTGGAAGACCAAATGCCTCCTCTTCGTTCTTTGTTCTGTCTCCCCCCCCCATGAGTTTTTTTTTCTTTACCGTGAATCTGTAATTATGCTTCCATCACTCTGCCACCACGTTATGATATTCCTTGAATAACGTAGACGTGAGTCCAACTGTACTTTTTAACGTGGGTGATATTTACTTCGTCCCCCCGCTCACTTCCTTATCGTCCTGTCACCCCGCTGACATCGACACAATGCTCACATGTGGCTTCTTTTTTTCTTCTTTATTTATTGCTCACGCCAGCACAAGTGCCTCAATCACTTTTGGTTACAGTGTTCATTTGTCAAAGGACTTTCAAAATAAAAGATCAAATGATAACCGTAGCCAAAACATTACAGTAAACATTTATCGCTTCCTAGCCATGATATGTAGACATGATCTTGCCGTCCAAAACAAACAAACACGTGGTCGGTGTGACGTCAAAGAAAAGTATCTATTACAGACGTCAAAAGTTTCCTGTAGTTGTTCATCAGGTTTGCACACACTGAAGGAGGGATTTTGGCCCACTCCTCCACACAGATCTCCTCTAGATCAGACAGGTTTTTGGGCTGTTGCTGAGAAACACAGAGCTTCAGCTCCCTCCAGAGATTTTCTATTGGGTTTAGGTCTGGAGACGGGCTAGGCCACGCCAGAACCTTGAGATGCTTCTCATGGAGCCACACCTTGGTTTTCCTGGCTTTGTGCTTCGGGTCATTGTCATGTTGAAAGACCTAGCCACGATCCATTTTCAACGTTCTGACTGAGGGAAAGAGGTTGATCCCCAAAATATCACAATACATGGCCATGGTCATCCTCTCCTTATTACAGTGCAGACGTCCTGTCCCATGTGCAGAAAAACACCCCCAAAGCATGATGCTACCACCAACCTTGCTTCACAGTAGGGATGGTGTTCTTGGGATGGAACTAACCATTCATCTTCTTCCAAATACGGTTAGTGGAATTATGACCAAAAAGTTCCATTTTGGTCTCATCTGACCAGAAAACTTTTTCCCATGACTCCTCTGTATCATCCAAATGGTCATTGGCAAACGTAAGATGGGTCTTAACATGTGCTGGTTTAACCAGGGGAGCCTTCCGTGCCATGCATGATTTCAAACTATGATATCTTAGTGTATTACCAAGAGTCACCCTGGAAACATTGGTCCAGCAGGATGTTCAAATACTTACCGTAAGTGAAGGTGAAGTATCTCCTCTGTGTTTCATTGAATTATTATCAGTGCTGTATACATTGCAAGAAAACCTTGTTAGTGTATCACTGACCTGCTGAATGAAGTGTGTTTGGTTTTATGCCGGAGAGTTGGGTTAGTGATACGTAAATGCACGATGTCATGCAAGAGAAATGTCTATATGCCTATTTGTATCACATCGGACTTTTAAGACAAAGCACTGGGTTTGATTACGAGCCAAGTCAAACAAATAAACACACTCACTTATAAAGACGACAAAGATATGGCAAAAAACATACCCCAATATTATCTGGAATGTGCGATAGAGAATCGACTTCAAAATTGTTTTGTTCAATTGGCATTTTGAAAGCTTGTGGGGCATAGCTCAGGGGACGGAGTTTAAGATTGCCATCGGAAAGGTCAATCCGATTGCAGGCCAGTCATAATAACAAACCATTGCAGGGTTCGCAAAGTGTGCTTTTGTTATTGTTGGCTTTGGCCCCTCATTTCCATTAGACAAAATACATTCGCTAACTGCTTTCCACGCTGGACGACATTTTGAAAAAATCGCACATGCTGCCACGCCATGTGCAAAATGTGCCTCTCGCGTGTAAAAACTGCACGTTTGCAAAGGCCAGCACACGTGTTTTAACACAATACAGAACCTTACCATACCTTATCCTGACTTGTGCTTGTTCACTCGATGACCAGTTATCCTGACTTGTGCTTGTTCACTCGATGACCAGTTGGTCTTGACAGTGGCAGGCATCGACGTGAGGAGCGCGGACAGTCTTCTCACAGGCTGCACAATTTTACTCTGGCCAGGGGGCTGGCTCCTCCCACTCCTTGTGGGGTTGGGGTTAAGTTGGAGTTTTGTCACTGGCATTTCCCAGATCGTTGCTTAATGTCTTGTTTCACTCTTGCAATCCTGTTCCTGATCTCTCGTGTACCAATCCCTGCCTGCTCGCTGACCTGCCTTCTACGTCTGAAGTCCTGGTTACCGCTGCTCCCGTTGACTGTCTGCCTGATCCTCGACCTTGGAACGAATAAACACTTTTCCCGAACTGCCTCTGCGCCTCCGGAGTTCTGCATTTAGGTCCTTCCCCGCACCGATGGGTCGTGACAGAAAGATCTGGCCATTACAGGACCCAGCAGGAAAGACTCGGCGTCGCCAGGAACGACGCCAGGAAAACCGCCGGCCAGAGGACCAAGCATATCCTATCCGGGTAGGCTCCATGATGTCGTCCTCTTCTTCCTAGAAGCACGCACCGCCTGTGTGTCATGATTACGTCCCGACCTCAACCCGCTCACCACCTGATATTTTTTTGGACTGGGATTTTTCAGACTTTGAGGAAGACTTAAATTTATATGACCGGCTGCCAGACTGTGATTCGGATATTGACTGTGAATTTCCTCTCCCTGTGATCAGTCCCAGTCTATTTATGTCACCGCCCCACGCTTCCAGCTACCGAGTGCCTTCGCCTGGTAGGTCCAAGTCCTCGTCCTCCAATCCTTTTTTGGGAACCTGCTTGGCCATCTACCTCGGTCCTCCGTGTAACGGCCAGAGGAGACGCCCAATCAGGGTGCTTCCTTGTGTCTCCCGTTGCGCGGCAACCAAGACACTGCCATCGTCCATCCACTCCTCAACGTAACGACTAAGCCAGCAGACCCGGAGCAAATGGCGAAACTTTCAGCCCAGAGGGGGAAGGCATCTGAAAATTCAGAGATGCAGCGACTTGAGAATTATGAGGTCTTCTATCTCGAAATAGAGCGGCAGAGTGCCGAACTTGCGGTCCTCATGGCCCAGGTTCGGTGGGGATTAGATAACTGGCCGAGCTACACCCACCCGCGGTTGCAACAGACTCACAGCAAACCCACGCTCACGGCACGGTAGCCACTGATCCGCTACCGACCCAAGCTCACATTGCTGGTGGCAACAGATCCAATGCCATGTCACACCCACGTCACGGTGGAGACAGGCTTCCGGGCAAGCGTCGAAGTAAAAGGCCGGAATTGGCGATCGAAGATAAACCTGCCAGAGCGCGTCAAATGACTGTTTTCCCAAAAGACAAAACTCAGACACGAATTGCAGAGGGGTTAAGTTCAGAGGATGGAGTGAATTCAGATAATGACGAGGCAAACTATTTGCCTCCAGTTAAGACGGGGAGGACTTTATCATTCCCGTAGCTCCATGCTGTTCCCAAGAACGATCTATTCATGCCCCCTAATTTCTGCCAGTTCGCCTCCGGGAACCCTGACTCCGAGCCAATCGGATTCCATCTGAAGCAGTCGACTCTCATTCATGAGCAAGCGCCCAGATCAGGTGTGCCAAGTCAAACACCAAAAGACCAACAACGCAGCATTCTGCGGCCTGTGGTTTTTCAGGAGCCACTCTCCAAATCCCATGCTCCTGTTCAGGCGGTGGCAACTGCTTCGAGGCCGCCTCACATTCCTGTCCAGCAGGTGGTGACAACTCAGCAGCCGTCCCACGTTCCTGTCCAGGTGGCGGCGACGGCTCGTCAGCTGTCTCACGTTCCTGTCCAGGAGGTGGCGACAGCTCGTCAGCTGCCTCACGTTCCTGTCCAGGAGGCGGCGACAGCTCGTCAGCTGCCTCACGTTCCTGTCCAGGAGGCGGCGACGACATCACAGTCCCCTTTATTCCGGTACCGGCGGTGACAGGTATTCGGAAGTCTCACATTCCTGTCTAGACTGCGACCGGCCCGCGGCCGACCCCCGCTCCTGCTTTGACCGGCCCGTGGCCACCTCACGGCCCTGTCTCAACGGCAACAGGTATTCTTCCATCTCCCGTTCCTGTCTTGACAGCGACAGGGATGCGGCCGCCTCACGCCCCTGTCTCGATGGCTGCTTCCCTCTCCTGCTTCAATGGCAACCGGTCCGCAGCCGTCTGAGGGCCATGCCATGACAGTGACTGATCTTCGGCCGCCCCCTGACCAACCCTCGGCGGCGACAGGTTCCTGGCCACTTCACGACCTAGCCTCGGCGACGACCGGCCCATGGCCGCCTCACGACCTAGCCTCGGTGGTGACCGACACACAGCTGTCTCCCAACCGAGCCTTGGCGGCGACGATCCCCGGCCGCCTCGCAACCACGTCCTGGGAAGCCTTTGTCCGGAGCAGCCGCATGCTTCCGTCTGGTTCCTGCTTCGCCGTTGGGTTCCTCCTCGAGGACGTCCGCCTGAATCACCCAGTTGGGACCCTGGTTCTTGCTGTCCGTGTCGACCTGCTGACCTGCCCAGCCGGACACCTCGCTTTTGGTGGTCTGGACGGCTACCAGACAGACTGGGGTTGGGGGGGGTTACTCCCCGTGACCCTCATGAGGGTAAGGGGCGAAGAAAATGGATGGATTGATGTTTGGTTTGCTATATCAGCAACCAACAAATCTCGTTTGATGTCTTTTTGTCGCTAAGAAATTATTTTGTTTACACTTTACTTTGTGTGATAAATGGCACTTATTATTATGATTACAATTTCCAATGCACACATCCATTTTTTAACAAAACTCAATTACACTCCTGTCCAAATAATTAAAAAAAAAAAACTTTTTGGTTGGCCTTATTTGGACAAAGGTCAGAGCCACAGCTGCTGGCCAACATAGAATCTTCACCCGAAAGGAGAGTATGTATTCAGAAGTCTGCACTTTGTTGGACTCTTGCTGTGGGCTTGTGCATCGTGATTACCATTTGTTGTTCAGCAGTAAACAATCCCAATGTGGGGGGGGGGGGGTTTCTGCTCCCTTGACTCTACACCGAACGTGAAGCAAAATGTGCAGAGATTGATGAATCTTGTCAGTGGAGCATGACGACAGGGGGGCACAGAGTTTGGTCTTACAAAATTGCAAAATACTTCATTCCCTACGCATTGGAAGAATCATTGAGTATCATCAACTCTGTGGCCCAACTGTGATTTACACTTTAAGCCATTTAGAAATACATGTAATTTGATGTGTGAACAAATGAGCAGGATTCAGTTTCTTTCGGCTTGTCCCTTTCAGGGTCACCACAGCTCATCATCTCAGATGAACGCACTTATACGTTTGGCACAATTTTTATGCTGGATGCCCTTCCTGACGCAACCCTTCTCAGGGAGTGGAGGCCCCAGTGGGATATGAACCAACAACCCCTGGTTGACCAAACCAGTGTTCTAACCACTGAGCTACAGGGCCTCTTGCCAAATGAGCAGGATTACTTCAATAAAAGAAAGCGTACCCTTCCTCCAAGTGGGTGTTTGTTATTTATGGCCTTTTCCTCCATGGATTGTCTTTGTGTGTTAAGAACAGAACTCCTATGAGTATTTTTGTTCTATTCTGGTAAGCAGCAGAATCAGGGGAGGGGTTAAAGGTCACCAGCACTTTTACCATGGAGCCATACATATAAAAACCTTGTATTACCAGGCAGCTCTTATCTTCTTCATTGGCTATCCTGCCAGAAGACACACGTCTTGTGTGCGGCAGATACCTAGATAAGACCCGGACGTCTGTATTGCACATTCCTTTGTAATAAATCCATTTGCCGTTAACTTTTTCTAATTATTGGTCATATCTTCCTCGACTCGTGAACACGCGTAGGGTCCAAAATCGCAAATCCCTACAGTAATGAAGGCAATACTTAATTGCAGACACTTTCGTCATGAAACAAGATCTATTTTTCAGTAATAAATTGAAACAAAAACATTTAATTCATCCCTAGATCACAGTCACAAAACTGCAAAGAAAGTCCTTCATCGCTTATTTTTTTTACAGAATTTTGAAAATCCTTATTTTTTTTTTTTTCTGCTATCCCTACTACAGCAATATTCTGCTGATACTGTATTCTCAAAAACGTTTCTCTGTGGAAAAAAAAGTCAAGAGTTCACGGAGAACCAGTCACTGTTGACAGCCGGGCTTTGCTGCCATCATTCGGCCATAATTCAAACTGCACTTTTACAATCTAAAGGTTAATGAGCGACAAAATATAGTTCCCAATAGTAACTCATAATAACGTTGTAGAATTTCAAATAAACGTCTAAGTTTGTTAAATTCCGAAAGAGCATTTTTATTTGCACTTTTGTAATTTGTTGAACTGTGGCCTATTGTGTGTTACACTGTATTTCAACTGCGGTGTACTGTTTTGTAGTTTCAATGCGGAAAGATTTTGTTGGTGACAAGGCCACTTAGGAAACACGTCAGTCAAAGGAAGGGCAACCTTGTGAGCAGACATCTTAGCTAGTTAATCACTCATAAACATCGTTCTTTTTGGGTAAGTAGGCGAATTAAAATGTATGCATTGTAACATAACGTTGAGTATAAGTGCATATTTGTTATCCGCTGCTATGGCTCGAAATGGGGTGTCGTCTTCGAAAAATAATTGGACTCATTGTCAGTTAATGCAAATGGTGAAAAATGTGGCCTGGTCTTGTAAATTGAGGCTAGCAACCTAGCATAGAGAACACATGTCAAGTTTGAATGTAAAATGTGCAAGTGCGGCCTACTGCAAGACAAATGCATCAACGATATTGGCGTGATTTTAATTTTAATACACTCACCTCATTTGAGATTTGGGCTGGTGTGTGTTTACTTTACATATTCATAAACTGAAAATAAAGAACATCAGGGGAAAATGGCCAGCCGAGCGCGTGGCCAGGAGACTGCTGCACCTGGTAGGTATGTTACATAAAATGTGAAACTCATGGAATTGAAAAGTCTCTGCTATCATTGGGAAGAGCTTTGAAACCCCTTTAAAATATTACTCAAATGATCTCAATCGCTCAAATAACAATAAATTATGACTATTTAAAGATTGGGAATATGGGCTAATTATGGTAGCAAAGTAGAAAGTACAGGATGAGATGGTGTATAATGTTAAACTTCCACATAAGCACAGCCTGATAGAGGATGAAAGCATAGACAATACAATGCACAAAAAGCTAATTCTGTATTTCAAATATAGGAGACCTCATAACATTAACCTGAAAACTTGTTGGTAGCATCATTCAGCTTTCAACATGCATTGCTAAAGATATTCTGCGAGCAATAATTCAGTTTTATACCAATAAAAAGAGATGGGCATGTCATCGTGGGTTAAAAAAAATGAAACAAAGTTGGATGCAACATTGGGTGTAGGCAAGTTTGAAGCCCAAGGCTTGCTTGCATAAAGCCTTCGTAACTGAAGAGTAATCTTACCTTACAACACAGCAGAAAAGAAACCACTTATGAGCGTGCTTTACTGCCATGTTGTAGTGATAGGATAAGCAAACTCAAAGTGGCTTTGTAAAAGCATGCCCATGTCCCTGCTGATTACACACAAAGCCAATGAACTTCTTATCAACAATACTTTTATACACTTCTAATTATAGTTTATATTATTAATAACCATAAATTTCACAGTCATTATGATGCACCTACTACATTGTTAAGCTTTGGCACGTTATTTAAGTGGCAACACACTATGATATAGCTGAAATATTGCTGTCTGCCACAACCAGTCAATCCAATATCAGTCATGGAATTTTGTATTGAGTAGCTGGAAAGTCATGGAAAATTCATGGAATTTTGATTCTCTGGAAGTGTATGAACCCTGTAATAAGGGTTACCAAGATATAAGGACAAAGCTCCATACCCTCAATTTATAGGATTTCTCAGTGAATCGGTAATCATTTTGTTAAATGTAATGAATTTCAACATCTTTAACTGGATGAATGGATGTTAGAATCCATTCTGGTGAACAATGGATAGGTTTCCAATTATGCCATCTTGTGTGTCATAGAGGTCAGAGTACACAGGTGATAGGTGACGCGTGAACATCAGTCAGCCCATCCATTACAACTGCAAACAGGAAGGGCCTCAGGGCGGATCCCTGATGCAGTCCTACCTCCACCTTAAATTCTTCTGACACACCTACGGCACATCTGTTCTGCTGCCCTCATACATATCCAGCACTATTCTAACATATTTCTCTGCCACACCGGACTTGCGCATGCAGTACCACAGTTCCTCTCTTGGTACTCTGTCATGGGCTTTCTCTAAGTCTACAAAGACACATTGTATCGGCTTCTGACCTTCTCTGTACTCCTCAAGGCCATGAGTGCTCAAAAAAAAAAAAAAAAAGGTCAGCCAATGTTCCCTCTAAACTGCATGTGCAATTGTACACCGCTGATGCAGTCTCTTCGCAGATATTCTGGTTTTCGAAAGGGTACGAATTGAACTCCACCAACTCGCCTTTCAGGATACCTGTCGTCAATATTATAAAGTCCGTGACTACACCTCTTAACCATATCTATTGTTAAAGAGCCCAAATACGCGATAAAACGCTAACAAAAGCTATACTGGACCATACAACATTGTCTGAGGGAACTGCGGGTCCAAAAAGGGGCGTGGTTTATGCAGATCTCTGGCCTCTGGTCAGCGACGCGGATGATCCAATTTCTACAGGGGGTCAATTGCAAACAAAGGCTACTGTAACAAATAATATTGGTTTCTCAGGCGTTTTAGCTGTGTTTTAGGACTTTGAATATTGGGACTATGACAGGAAAAGCTCAGTTAGTTGACATGATGATTAGGAGAAATATGACGTTATGAGAATTGATATATTGTGCATCCGGGAGAGCAAGTGGAAAGGGAGTAAGGGTCGAAGTTTATGAGCAGGGTTTAATTTATTTTACCATGGAGTAGATGGGAAGAGAAATGGAGTAGGGGTTATTCTAAAGGAAGAGCTGGCTTCACTTGGAGGTGAAAAGAGTATCAGATCAAGTGATGAGGATGAAATTTGAAATTGGGGGTATTATGAAAATGTGATTAGCAGCTATGCCCCACAGGTAGGATGTGACCGCAAGTTGAAAGAGAAATTCTAGAAGGAACAAGACGAAGTAGTCCTGAACATCTCAGATTGAGACAGAGTTGTGATTTGTGCAGATTTCAATGGACATGTTGGCGAATGAAACAGGGGCGATGAAGAAATGATGGGTAAGGGCGGCATCCAGCAAAGGAACTTTGAGGGTCAGATGGTGGTGGACTTTGCAGTGGTGAACACTTGTTTCCAGAAGAGACGGGGACACAGAGTGACCTACAAGAGTGGAGGTAGAAGCACGCAGGTAGATTATATTTTGTGCAGACAATGTCATTTGAAGGTGACTGACTGTAAGGTAGTGGTGGGGGAGATTGTAGCTCGACAGCATAGGATGGTGGTGTGTACGATAACTCTGGTAGCAGGTAAGAAGATTAAGAAGACAAAGGCAGAGCAGAGAATCAGGTGGGAGCCAGGGTAAACCCTGAACTGATTACTAGCTAATGGATGAACGTTCATATTTGTTTGGTACATTTTTACACCGGATGCCCTTCCTGACGCAACCCCTCTGTATTTATTCAGGGAGAGAGCTGGCATAATGGAGCACAATCGGCACCCATCTGTCTATCATTCTGTCAGTTCAGAGTCTTAGAGAAGTGTATATATTGTTACTGTCCTTGTTGATGTTTAGACACGTACTGTTGTGTGTTGTCATGTCAATTTAGCACTAAATTGATGATTTCAGACTATTAATGAAGTCATTGGTCTATGTAGATGTAACTGTAAATTATGTGGCGTTACCAAGCAATGGCTACATGCAGGTTTTTTTTTAATTTGGGAAGTTGATAAGTGAAATTCCTGCCACTTGGCAGTTGCTGTCCTTTGAATTCCCACAACTAAACCAAAACCAAACTTGAATGCACTGGCAAAAATTAAGAAGAAAAAAGAAAGAAAAAACAGTTTCCATTTTAAGCAAATCTAAGTATTAACACATCAACGTTACAATGTTATTATTTTTTTGTCTGTTTATTTTTCATATGTAAGCTTGTGACTTGGCCCGCCTGTCAAAATATAAACGTCAATGTGGCCCCCTAAAACGTTTGCCCACCCCTGCCGGTGAGGTTAACGCGTAGGCTGAAAGTGTGCGAGCAGTAATCTCACTCATTCACTTGTCTTTCGCCCGTTCTGGCGTGAGTTTGATGCATTCCGATAGCTCGGGGAAAAAAACTTGTCAGAAATATATGAGGGGCGGGAGGGGGATACTACGAAAAATAGGGGGGAATAGTCGTGAAAACACGACATAAAAATTGGGCAGAAAAACAGAGAATAAAAACGGTTTTAAAAAATCCAAGTCAATGCAACACGCTTCAGCAGAAAATGGCTTGAAAGAATGGAAGCTGAGCCAGAACTTGCCCATTTCAAGATTGTCTTGATGGGGTTAGAGTCCTGTGGCGATTAAGTTTTGTCACCACCGCCGCCCGAGTTCGTGTCCGGGTCAGGGAACCCAAATTCCTGTTTGGTCAAGTGTTGTTCAATAGTGACAATGCTGTGGGTTGACTTCCCTTCCTTGGGTTTCGCTTCTTGTATTGTAGGCCACCTGGAGTGGAAAGAAAAACTTTTATTTTGAAGGGGCAGCAGCGGTGATCTGTCGCCTTAAATATTTGGAGCGCACGGATCAGCCATTTCTTTTTCCTTCTAGTCATTCGGTAGGAGACTCGATGGGTTTTCGTAAATCTTCCTGAATTTAGAATGTTGTGAATCCTCGACGCGGGACGCCTCTGGTCACAACTTTCGTGCACCAAAACATCATTCATGCAATCTCCGTGTCCGGTTGGAGTTGTCTCGTACACGTTGAAGCTTCTCGGGCTAGCTTAGCTTTCTTACAAAGAGACGCGTTTGTGATCAACACTTCTCTCATCAGAAATTCATCCAGAAATAAAGACTGGTAAGGATTGACAAACTTGACACTTAAATGCGCTTAATCCTGGAGAACCCATGGGGACACAAATGGCCCAGTGTAATGAAGGGCTCACAACGCATCGCAGTTACTCTTTACTCCCTGCATTAGATGCATTGTTTTTTGGTAGTTAAGGCCCACTGGGTCATATGTGACCCATTATCTAAACTGGAAGAAAATTAGTTACTTTTCCAAGTGTGTGTGTGTGTGTGTTCCTTTGACTTAGTTCATAAAAATTTAATTGGATTTGTACTCTGGCGTTAAAACAAACACACCCACCAACTTCTAAATTCTTTAGGCTTCTGAGTGGTTGATTTTTGTTATTATCGTTTGGGGTTCAAATCCCTTCCTCGCTCATGTCGCGTTTGCATATTCTTCTCGTGCCTGTGTAGAATTTCTTCCAAAAACTAGGTCTAAAACGATCCGATCACAAGTTGAAGCAATTAATGACTATATTTAAATCTGTTCATTTACTATATACACTTTTGGACTTAATTGCTTAAAAATAAATTTATATTTACACTAAATAATGCATCTTTGTTCATTTATTTAGGCCAGTGAGGTAAAGTTACCGACAGAACTAATTAATGGTCTTGTATTTGATGGCAGTAAATTAATACAGCAATTAAAGCATCTAAGTTTTATAATGTGCTTGTGTGTCATGAGATTTTTCAAATGTAAAATATGTGCCTTTACTCAAAGAGGTTTAAAAATAATTATATTTTTCAGGTCAAATCAACATTACAACAAGATAGAAATAATGGGTGCTAACTTCCTGTAATTAAATTACTGTACTGTAATTACGTCTTTTGCCCACACCGAAACTTGAGAGCATGACTGGACAGAACAGCAGCATGTTTAAATACAACCGCTAAAAAGAGCGATAGCAATAGTTTGCCAGCCTATGTAATATTTTGTTGCCTGTTTGAAAGTCGTATAGTATAAAAAGTATGTGAACATACCTTAGACTTACACGAAAGTCATCCGATGTGACCACCAGCGTGTTTTTTTTTTTTCTCCCATTTTCTCTTTATTATCCAGTCAGACCAGTACACTCATGTTGTCACCCCAATGGTAACATTTTAGTTGACAAGGTAATGCCCAATGATGGTAAGAAAAATTGGACGAAGGTGGGATTGGAATACAAGATTTTATTGCAGTAGTCTCACAGTGCAGTCGCTAAAGAGCAAATTTGTCTTTTCTGATCCGCACAACACGTGTCATCTCTCAGCCATTCTTCCATGTTGTCTGTTTTTTTTTAAACATTGGCTGTCAGATATTTACAATACAAAATCAAAAGACATGAAAAAACCCTATATAAAAGAGACTATGATTACTTATTTGGTTTTAGTGTCATAATTCACAGATCTGATCAATGATGTCACTAATTGGCTCAGACATCATACACAGTATATCTCAATCCAAAAGCAAATTTTTTTTTATATTGTAGTATTTATATAATTGTTCACGTCTTTTGACGCAGTACTTTGAATATCTGATGGCCAATAAAGTTATAAAACAAATGATGGGAGAGACGAGGCAGACGCGAGATGGCACATAATGTGCAGATCAGGATCTCTTTCACCATTGCACGATGTCAGTCTACTGCAATAAAAGGTTGCATTCCAATACCACTGCATCCATTTTTTTACGATCAGCGTCAGGAAGGGCATCCGGCGTAAAAATTGTGCAAAATATATGTGCGTTCATCTGAGAAGACACACTGTGGCGACCCTGAAAGGGACAAGCCGAAAGAAACTTACTAGTGGGTTTTTTTCTGGTCAACTCAAATGCGACTTTATACACTCATTTCCATGGCGACGACAACAAAAGTGGCTCGCACCAACTGTTATTATCAAAGAAAGTGGGGTGGGGGGTGTTGGTGGATCCTGTTTGTGTAAAGCCAAATAAATAGTAAGAAATAAAAATGAACTGGGTTTTGGATTCAGATATTCTGCCCAAGACGCCGATGACAAGTAAATGTCTCTTGCAGAGTCGATCGATCATGTCATTTTTCCGATCAGCGAATTATGAAAAGAAAAATTATCGTCCGATCAGCAAAAAAAATTGTAATTATTGGCACATTCCAAACAGGCCAATACCATTGGGAGGAAGTCTAAAAACATGTGTGGTAGGTTAATTGAAGACTCTAAATTGCCCATAGGTGTGATTGCGAATGATTAATTATTTCTATGTGCCGTACGATTGGCTCGTGACCAGTTCAGTGTTTACCCTGCCTCCTGTACAAAGATAATTGGGATAGGCTCCGGCACTGCTCATTGGATGGTTTCTAAATGCTTTTGTTCAATAATGTAGGTCTCATCACAAACTGTCTTTCGTAGAGTAGAAGATAAAAAAGCTTTATCTCGATCTTCTTTGTTTCCTTTTGCTGAGTTTTTGGTGCTTTAACATTTCCACTAATGTACTGTTTAACACACAATGTCAAAATCTGAATCTTGATAGAATTAAGATGTCCGATTTTCACTTGGTGTTCTCATCAATCTTATGTAGCACAGAAAGTGTTATGAAAATGTGTGCAAGAAAGACTGGAGAGTACGAGGAAGACGTTTGTGGACCAAAAAAGGAGGAGGAGCCACAACGTCAACTACTGGACGCTGTGTTCATTCTGCAGCCTCGAATTGTCCTACGCAGAGCAGGTCGGTTCACTTGTTTTATGCATTCTAATTTGATATTCTTATTTACGGGACCTCTTTGAAGATGCATTTTACGTAACATTAACATACCTTCATGTGACTAACTGGCGACCAGTTCAGGGTGGAGTCTGCCGTTCGCCTGAAGTTAGCAGGGATAGGCTCCGGCACTCCCGTGACCCTTGTGAGGTTAAGTGGTTAAGCAAATTGATGGATCTGTGTGTGTATGTGTGCGTGTGTATGTGTGCGTGTGCATGTGCGTGTGTCCTGTTCAGCTGTTTGATCAAGCAGAACGGGAATCAGCATTCCCTATATGTCATAACAGTTTTACTGTCACAGTGGAGTTTTTGAGCTTCCTCTGTGATTTCTTCCTATTTTAAATTAGGTTTTATTGAGGATCAGAGTCGACCAGTCGACCAGAATTTCCAGCACCGTGAGAGAGGAAAAAAATAAAAAGTGGTACAGAATGACAAATCATTCCACATATACAACAAACATTCAATATGGATGTTGCATGGGACTGAAGTGCTCTACCCTTTGAAGAAACAACAGGACAGGATAGGACACAGGAGAAGAAGGACGCAAGACTAGGATCTTGAACCGGCCTATACAACTGGAATGTGGCAGTACTAAGTGAATTACAGAAGTCTATAGAACGAGAAAATAAGTTAGGTGATACAGAAGCTCTTCATTTATATTTGAGTTGTTTGTTCCAATCAGTGAGTAGTCTCACACCCAAAGGAAGAATCTCTGGAGTGTGAGCCTCTGTATGCATGGAAGTTAATTCAGACCATTATGCATGGAAAAAGACTGACAGAAGTGTCCTAGGATTGCAACACGTAGGATAAAAACCCCACCTTATCAATCGAGGACAGGGCCGGGACCAGGGAGCCACTCGAGAAAAATCCTCTGACACTTCCCATACCAATGGACCTAGGGTGGACCCCTGGTCCGCCCAAGGTGCCACGACAACTGGGCACTGGGTGGTGGCCACAGGCACTCAATCCATCCCCCCTCCACCACTGCCCCACAGGCCCCCAACCGCCCCCAAAAGAACAGCAAGCCCCACAAATCCTGCAGGGTCCGCGATGCAGCCAGTCCCAGCCAAGCCAGAGATGGTAACTTGTCCGTTATTTCTTGGAGGGGGGCAGGTACGGGGATCCGACAAGAGAATAATGAGGGTAGAAACCAAGGGAGCAGCCACGGGCCATTAGAGGGGAGCCCCCACGCCAAGCAGCCATCCTTTCTGGTGGGCCCTGCCAGCCTCATGAGCACTGCCATGTAGTAAAGTGTAAAGCCCACCTCCCCCTGTTATTATGACTGTCAGGTCCCTGTCTGGCAATTATTGGCCCAACCCCCATGAAACAGTGCACCCCCATGAGTGGTATGGGGGAACCTCGCGAGCTTTACCTGTTCTTGCTTAACTACACTCATGGCTCACTGGCCATGTGTGCGTCCACACAAGTAAATGCGAACGCAACACTTTTCAAAATAAACACAAGAGATCGTGCACCTGCATCATAAAATCATGTGACTCGCCATATTGCCAGTCAAACAAAGCATTGTTGAAAGTTTTGAGATGAAATGAAAATGTCTTCTAGCATGACACCCAGAGTTTTGTCTGATACCGTTAAACACCTAGGGGCAATTTAGAGTGTCCAATTAATGTTGCATGTTTTTGGGATGTGGGAGGAAACCCGAGTGCCTGGAGAAAACCCACGCAAGCATGGGGAAAACATGCAAACTCCACACAGGCTGGTCCGGGATTGAACCCAGGACCTCTTGCTCTTTGCCTAGTGAGTGCCATTACAGTGTAGCTTACATACACACTAAAATGTGGAGGCATAAATGGTAACGGTATAACCATTGTGTTCAAGTGTACTTCATTGGACCAGTCACACAATAATTGTGCACATTAGGCATGTTGTTCATTTTTAAGTGCATTTTATGGTTACAATATGGTACAAATTATACATGGTATATTAATACTGCATCCATTATTTACGAATTTTCATTATTTAGGACCTAGAGAAGCGGTAGACGATGGATGGATGGATGCGGGGGTGTAAGGAATGTAACCCCAGTGAATAACAGGGGAACTCTGTGTGTGTGTGTGTGTGTGTGTGGTGTGTGTGTGTGTGTGTGTGTGTGTGTGCATGTGCGTGCGCTTGTGTGTGTGTGTGTGTTGTGTGTGTGTGTGTGTGTGTGTGTGTGTATAATACAGTTTATATAGACACACAGTATGTGGCTGCACGGTCTAATCTCTCCCGAAAGGGTAAACACAAACAAACAAAATGTAGTAGACCGCCTGGTTCAAAAGTTACTTATTCTTTTCTAGGCTACTGAAATTAATCCAGGGGTGAGCAAATCATTTTTGCAAGGGGTCACATGAGAAACCAGAATTGTGTCAGAGGGCCACACCATTGAAAGCGACAACATAATTGGTGCCATTGTAAAATGCATTAAATTCGATATTTTTAATATCTTGTACTGGTAATTGGAATCAAAGTATTCTGTCAATATTCATATAAATAGGTCAAATAAGTCATATGTGGAATAATGTCTAATCCGAAAATACTCCCGTCGAAGTAATACACAAAAGTAATTATCAATTTATTTTGAATTTGTTCCAGCTCCATAAACACTGAAACTTGTTACTTGATTTCACTACATTTTACCTCTTTAGTGAAAATAATCCAGTCTGTTTTGGGTTTGAACAAGGGCATTAAAATCTGGCTGAATGTCTGAGGTGGTTTTGTGAAGGACAGCTGAGAGGTGGCCATCATTGATTGAGGATCTGTGTTTGGATTTATTGAACTTCATTACTGAGAATATCGTGTCATTTACTGGATGTAAGTTGGGCTTTACACTATTGGGAATTTTGGGGACAGAGCAGCGGGTTTAAAAAAAATGAAAACAGTTCTGATCACAATTAGTGATAGAAAAGTGCCACTGACACCAAAACCATGAAATTTTGTATGTTGTTAACCAAAAAAAATCAGCCAGAATCGAATCATCCGTTTGTTCACAGGACGCCAGGATGTTGCCGTATAACGATTTTTTTCCCCAACTCCTGCCATGAAAAATCGACTGTTTTGGGTTGAAAAGGAAGCCGGAAGTGATGTATTTTGCAGACAGTTGGAGCAGCAGAGTTGAGTGTCCTTACCTCTTGTACAGGCGAGAAATTGGGTGTATTTTCTGCGTTTTAGCCAAAATCCGCCTCGTTGAGTTGCTGGATTTTTATTGAATACTCAGGAGAATGGATTCACTCTTCATACATTTCCAAAAGACCAAATTTGTCAGGAATAATGGATTGCACAGGTGCAAAGAACAAGAACGTTGTGGGTTCCAAATCACAGGTAAATTTGTACAGAGCAGGGGTGCTCAATGTGTCGATGGCAGTTTTGGTCGATAGCGTGACAGCCTTCCCAAAAAAAAAGTCAGCCTGATTATAGATTATATTATGGTTCTTGGTGTCCAAAACATGGAAGCTGATGCATTCTTAATGAGAGTCCAGGAATGTCTACATTAGAGTCTGAGTACGGTGGGTTATTTTGCATAGAAAACTGCCATCCGCTGAGTATGCATGACAGGGGCGCTGTCACTCACGAGTCCCGAGACCTGTGCTTTTAACCAGATGGGAATTTATAAAAATTGGCATCCAAACCAGAGTTGATGAAAGCAGTCACCCTGAGTGGCTGTCTTCCTGAACATAGAGTTACTTGGTGACGTGTTTGGTCCGGACTGTCCAGGACGAGGTTGAGAATCACCGTAGTCAGGGTTCGGGGTGAGGTACCAGCTGGTTTGACAACATCTACGTCAGCAGAGTCCGTCCCTCTGCTGACGTAGATGTTCTTTGGGTGACAGGCGGAGAGGCCCAACTGCCTGGGCTTCTCCGCCTCGGCATCCCTGATACGTAAAAGCATATTCCTTTGCCAGGCGCTGTCCTGCTACCGATCCATGAGTCTCTTGTCAATTTTCAAAGTGAGAGCGATGAGAGGGTCCTGGTCTGTCGGCCAGTCCAGTGGGACCAACTGGTCCTTTATTCCAGGGGACAGCCCTTGAAAGAATTTATCTTGGAGGGCCCTGTTGTTCCACTGGCATTTGGCTGAAAGAATGCGGAAGCCAATCGCGTAGTCGGAAACCCTGCAGTTGCCTTGCCACCGTGATCGAAGACTTTGCCGTTACGCATTCAAGGGTCTGCATACTGGAACACTTGCGCCATGGACTTCATGAAGGATGCCGAAGTCTGACGTGTCCACGTTGCAGCTCCACTCGGCGGTAGCCTACGCTTCTCCGCGTCCCGTCGGGTTGGAAATAACGGAAGCGATCTTGGCTCTGAGGCAAAGGCGGCTGCCTGTAGCTCGAAGTGGCGCTCGCACTGACTCGATATTACCAGAGTCTCCCGAAAACCAGACGGGAGAACAGTGAGCAGTCACCCGTATGTCCACCGGGGACCGGCAAGGGGACTGACTCAAGGAGACAGGAGGATTTCGCGGTAGCTACTGTCGCCGGGGTGGCGTCATCCTCGCTGGGGTTCAGGCATAAGGGTGTTCACATGTCCACTTGGCACCAGGACATGCTAGGTCACAGTTCAATGATAGACTTTGTGGTTGTTTCATTTGACTTGCAACCGCATGTCTTGGACACTTTGGGAAGAGGGGGGGGGGGGGGCTGTCAACTGATCACCACCTGGTGATGAGTTGGCTCTGATGGTGAGGGAAGATGCCCGTCTGATGTGGTGGGCCCAAACATATTGTGAGGGTCTACTGGAAACGGCTGGCAAATTCCCCTGTCAGAAGGAATTACAACTCCCACCTCCAAAAGAACTTTGCTCACGTCTCGGAGGAGGTGTGGGTCATTGAGTCTGAGTGGACGATGTTCCGTGCCTCCATTGTTGAGGTGTGGGCATAAGGTGGTCGGTGCCTGTCGTGGGGGCAACACAAATAGTGAGGGATGCTGTAAAGCTGAAGAAGGAGTGCTATCGGGCATTTCTGGCCTTCTATCTCTGGGGTTGAGGTCACTGAGTTGGTTAAAAATTTCCCTGGTGGCAGGGCCCCAGGGGTGAATGAGATTCGCCTGGAGTTCCTCAAAGGTTTGGATGTTGTGGAGCTGTCCTGGTTGACGCGCCTCTGCAACATCGCGTGGACATCGGGGACAGTGCCTCTGGATTGCTAAACTGGGGTGGTGGTCCCCCTTTTCAAGAAGGGTGACCGGAGGGTGTGTTCTCAATATGGAGGGATCACAGTCCTCAGCCTCCCTGGTAATGTCTCCTCTGGGGTACTGGAGAGGAGGGTCTGTCGGGAGGTCCAGTCTCAGATTCAGGAGGAGGAATGTGGTTTTCGTCCTGGCCGTGGAACAGTGGACCAGCTCTGCACCCACGGCAGGGTCCTCGAGGGTGCAAGAGAGTTTGCCCAACCAGTCTACATGTATTTTGTGGATTTGGAGAAGGTATTTGACCGTGTCCCTCTGGAGTCCTGTGGGGCATTCTTTGGGAGTATGGGGTACCGGACCCTCTGATTCGAGCTGTTCGGCCCCTTTACGACTGCTGTCAGACCTTGGTCCGCATTGTCGGCAATAAGTCAGAGTCGTTTCCAGTGAGAATTGGACTGCGCCAAGGCTGCCCTTTGTCACCGTTTTTTTTTTTTTTCCCATAACTTTTATGGACAGAATTTGTAGGCGCAGCCAAGGCGTAGAGTGTGTCCGGTTTGGTGGCCTCAGAGCATCACTGCTTTTTGCAGATGTGGTCATGTTGGCTTCATCAAGCCCTGATCTCCAGCTCTCACTGGAGCGATTCGCAGCAGAGTGTGAAATAGCTTGGATGAGAATCAGCACCTCCAAATCCGAGACTATGGTCCTCAGTCGGAAAAGGATGGCGTGCTCTCTCCAGGTTGGGGATGAGATCGTTCCCCAAGTGGAGGAGTTCAAGTATCTTGTGGCTTTGTTCACGAGGGAGAGACGAATGTAGCAGGAGATTGACAGACGGATCGGTGCAGCGTCTGCAATGATGCAGACTTTGTATCGGTCCGTTGTGGTAAAGAGGGAGCTAAGTCAAAAGGCGAAGTTCTCAATTTACCAGTCCATCTACGTTCCTGCCCTCACCTATGGGCACGTGCTGTGGGGCGTGACCGAAAGAAAAAGATCCCGGATACAAGCGGCCAAAATGAGTTTCCTCTGCAGGGTGTCAGGGCTCTCCCTTAGCGATAAGGCGAGAAGCTCGGGAGGGGGTCAGTGTCGAGCTCCTACTCCTCCGCATTGAGCGGCGCCAAAAGAGGTGGCTGGGGCATCTGATTTGGATGCCTCCTGGATGCTTCCCTGGTGTGGTGTTCTAGGCATGTCCCATTGGAAAGAGACCCTGAGGACGACCCAGGACACGCTGGAGAGGCTCAGTCACTCGGCTGGCTTGGGAACGCCTTGAGATCCCTCCGGAAGAGCTGGTAGGAGTGGCTGGGGAAAGGAAAGTCTTGGTATCCCTGCTGAAGCTACTTCCCCCATGACCCGACCCGGAAAAGCGGTAGATAATGGATGGATGGATAGATAATCCAGTTGTGTACCCAGCAGTGCGACACATGACCTCCCTGGACCCTCAGATCATGGTGACAGAAACTGAGCATGCAATAGCGATGTTTAAGAAACTCCTACAGGTTCTCCTCAATGCAGAATGGTGCACTGCCTCAGAGTGTGACAAATTCCTTCCTCAGTATAAAACATTCTGAGTGCATGCAAGTGCAAACCTCAAGGCAGAATTCCAAAATTTTCTTACGGTTGCAGGGTTGAAGAATTTTTTGTCATTTTTTTCAGTGGCAGAGCAGAGTATTCATGATGAAATGTCTCTTCACTCTGTCTCATGGACAAGCAACAGTGGAACGAGGGTACTCCGTCAACAAGGACATGCTAGTAGAAAACTTGAAGGAGAAGGGTCTGATAGCTTTGCGCATGATCCAGGATGCAATGGCTGAGAGTGCAGTTGATGAAGCCCTGCCAAAAGACCAAAACTGCAAATAAGCAAGAATGAGGTGTATACAGTACCTTGAGGATGAAAAAAAGAAAAAAGAACAAACTGCAAATGAGACGAAAAGAACAGAGCTCCAGCGAGATGTACAAAATATCAAAGCAAAACAGAGAAGAAAAATGAAAAGCAGCAAGATGATGCAGAAGGAGGCAGACCAAATGGCAGTGAATGCAGAAAAAAAAAAACGGGACTTCACATTACTATCCAAATCCAATGCTAATCTCAAAAGTGTGACTGAGAAAAAAAGAAGAGCTTACAAGCTCGAGCCAAAACGCTGAAATATCTGCAGGAGAGTGTCAAGAAGCTAGAGTAACTGAGATTTTTTTTTTGAGAAACATTTTGATTTCATTGACATTGCTTTGTTTAATATTAACCTTTTTACACTGCAGGATACGACTTTATTTTGATATTTGTATTTTTAATTTATTTTTGCAGTGATTTTGACTTTTACTTTAACAATGGATGTGTCACATGTACAAAGTAAACTGTACTGTAAACTAAATACAGTAAATTAACAAATTAATTTTGGTTATGTGTTAAATATATGAAAATATTTTGTGGAGAAAGTACAAGAGAGAAAGAGGGAGAGGAATAAACTTTGAAGCACTCTGGTTGCATTTACAAAATATAAGGTACTATTGTAGAAAATAACACTTCTCCAAAGCTTGGGGGCGGGGTTTACAAGTGTATGTTGTGATAACTTGACTCGCACTGTATTAGCTGAAAATGTCCTGGAAAATAATTCCAGGAAAAGAGTGGGAACCCAGTTAGTTCTTGGATCTGAGACCGCCTGGGAATAGAGCTCGTGCACCTACATCATAAAATCACGTGGCATCACCATTATTGCCGGTCAAACAAAGCATTGTTACAAGTTAATTCCGTTGAGATGAAACGAAAATGTCTTATAGCACGACACCCAGAGTTTTGTCCGATACCGTTAGACATTCAGATGGTGATAATAAACAAACGTACGTGGAAAAATTAGAGACAGTTGGCATAGAGAATCCATATTTAATGCCAAACTCGATGTTTTCACTGATAAGAAATTTGACTTAAATCGCTTCCCCGTCTTGGACAACTGGATATACACATGTATCTGGTGAGTCAGTCATCGAGAGTTACACAGAAGAGTTTGAAAGCGTATAAAAATGTAGATTTATACAAATATTTAGTGGCTGAATCTGTTCTCAATCAGGAAGAAATCCCACATCGTGATTGACCCACTCAGATTTTTTCAATACAAATACCAATATTTAAATAAATGACCCGTGGTTTTACACAAACGAGCATTCATTAACTACGACTGGAAAAAGTTTTTAGCCTCCCTACACTGAAGTGTTTGCTCCCACACGCTTATCTCCGTAAATCTCTCTGTGACGGACATTTTATTTTTTTTAAATATGCATTGTTTTCAAATGAGTCAATTTGGCGTTATAAATACTTCTTGATGATTTGAGATTGAGAAGAATAATTCTTACCTGAAATGATCACTACACAGGCGTATGTATTTCGTTGGGCACCATCCATCATGTGCAGGATCTCTATACAATTCTCATTTTTTCAGTACAAATACCAATATTTAAATAAATGACCCCTGGTTTTACACAAACTTTTTTTTAAATACATTTTATTCTCAAATTAGTCAACTTGGCATTATAAATACTTCTTGGTTATTTGAGATTGAGAAGAATAATTCCTACCTGAAATGAAGTGATCGCTACACTTGTGTGTATTTCACTGGGCCTCATCCATCCCGTTTAATTGCCGAAATCCATCGATCTTTTCTCGTCTTTTCAGCTGGTATCCCATAGAATGATCTCTTTGAAGAATTCTCTCGTCTATTGTGACAACCAACTGCACAACAGGTCTCGGGCAACTGGAAAAATCTACTCCGGTTCATCAACTCCAGCACTGCTGAGCAGCTAGGTTTGACTGGCAATATGGCGCCGTGCAGACACTAATGTCACGTCCACGAGCTCTATACCAGGTGTTGTAAGCTTCAATCCTCGGCTAAATGCAGAGGGGTCGCATCAGGGAGGGGACCCGGCGTAAAACAGTGTCAAACAAATATGCATTCATCTAAGACACGCTGTGGCTTCCCTTAATGGGATAGGCCAAAAGGAAAAGAAGAATTGTCAATGACTGACAATTGCATTCTATTGCTCTAAAAATATAACAATACACGATACAGATAAAATATTAGGGGATTATGGAACACGTAAATTCTTTTCCCATTTCAGTTCTGGATTTTTTTTCGTCGTGGCTCAAACCATGCCAACTTGGACTTTGTTCCATCCTGAACATTTGTCCTCCGTCACAACAAAGTCATTCATTTACCTGTGATCTGTTGCAATTGTGAGCTACTGAGTAATAACACCCCATTTCCTCCTCTACATCATGCAGTTGCAGTTAAATACTTGAACCACTTTGTCTTTTGTCTTGCAGATGTCAGTGATTATCTTCATCCAGAGCGGCAGCAGTCAGTGTCTGGTCACATCAAACAGGAAGAAGAAGGTGCAGAGGTTAAGCGTATCAAAGAGGAGGAGGAAGATGTCCTTCACATGAAAGAGGAAGAGCAGGAGGAAATCATCCAGGTTCCAGCCACTGGTGTCCATTTGAAGAGTGAAGATGAAGGTCGAAGTGAGGAGAGACGAGGGGCGGAGCCTCCAGAATCAGATTCAGCTTTATTGGCCAAGTGTGTAAAAACACACAAGGAATTTTTCTCTGGCAGTCGGTGTTACCCTGGTACGACATTCAGGACAACCAGCAACTGCTCAAGTCATGGAGAGTGCCACAATGGAACATTACAAACAGATGGTCATGATGATGATGATGATGAACAATCAGAAGGTGATATGACATGTCACACTACCAACAAATGCTGGAAATGTTCTCGGTGTGGGAAAACCTTTGCTTCTATGAGGAATTTCAAACAGCATATGAAAATACACACAAGTGAGAAGCCTTTTGCATGCTCAGTTTGTGGTCAAAGATTCACTCGGAAGGGAACTTTAAAAATACACACAAGAACACACACTGGTGAGAAACCTTTTTCCTGCTTAGTGTGTGGTCAACGATTCATACGGAAGGGAACTTTAAAAATACACACAAGAATACACAATGGTGAGAAACCTTTTTCATGTCCAGTTTGTGATAAAAGATTCACTGAGAAAGGAAATTTAAAAAGACACACAAGAACCCACACTGGTGTGAAACCTTTTTCCTGCTTGGTTTGTGGTCAAAGATTTAATCAGAATGGAAGCCTAAAATTACACACAAGAACACACACTGGTGAGACACCTTTTTCCTGCTTAGTTTGCGGTCAAAGATTCACATGGAAAAAAGATTTAAAGTTACACACAAGAACACACACTGGTGGGAATCCTTTTTCCTGCTTAGTTTGTGGTCAAAGATTCACATGGAAAAGAAATTTAAAAAGACACACAAGAACACACACTGGTGAGAAACCTTTTTCCTGTTCAGTTTGTGATCAAAGATTCTCACAGAAGGGAACCTTAAAAATGCACACAAGAACACACACTGGCGAGAAACCCTTTTCATGTCCTGTTTGTGATAAAAGATTCACTGAGAAGGGAAATTTAAAAAGACACACAAGAACACACACTGGTGAGAAACCTTTTTCATGTCCAGTTTGTGATCAAAGATTCACTGAGAAGGGACATTTAAAAAGACACACAAGAACACACACTGGTGTGAAATCTTTTTCCTCCTCAGATGTGGCCAAAGATTCTCTGTGAATGAAATTTTAAAAAGACACAATTAAGAAACTTTTGGCTGCTCACTTTGGTCAAAAATTCTCTTCTCAGTGCAGTAATCCCTCGTTTCCAGGACCCGAACCTTCCGTGAAATGTGAAAAACTGAGAAGTACCTCTCCAACCCCACCCCACAGATGCACACCAGCAATTTTCATGTATGTGTATCCGGGTACGAGGATTAAAATATTTAAACAGTATTTGTACTTTACATATTTGAGACAAAGATTACAATAGTACATGCATTTACTTAAATCCTTGTCAGGTTTATCACATGACTTCTGAAATATTATGCACAAAATACGAGGACAAGAAGTCACACTTCAGAGAATGGTACATTCCTTTTCCCACACCAGCATTGCCAGGGCTTTTTAATGTTGGATTTTGTTGATGAAAAAGAGACATTCAAAAGGGAATTAGTTGTTTACCAGTTGTCCCAAAATGTATTTTTCATTTTCCTGATTATGCATGCATTTTGTTCAATATTTTAGTGATGTCAATATCAAATAAGTGAATCATTTATTGAAACATTGGAAAGAATGAACTTTGGTGGTCAAATGTTTTTGTGATCTTGAATAAAATACAATAAGGCTGACTCCATCTGCTTATACATCAAATACATTTTCCCCATTAAAGGGAATTAAAATGTATTTTTTCCCCCATTGCAAACCCTCCAAGATAAAAGGCCCACACTATCAAGCAAAACGTTGTCCCAAGTGACAAGGCTGAAGAAACTGAAAAACTCCAAATTAGGGCACTGCGGAGGATCACAAAAAGACGGCCTCTTCACTCCACTATCCGATAGTGATTACATAAAGTCACTCCTCACTCTGATGATAATGTGATTTAAAAGTCTGAAAGTGATTTGTCCCACTGACAACTATCAATGGAAATGTTCTGTCTGGGAAAACTTTTGCTTGTAAGAGCAAAC